>NC_041381.1:604024163-604062115 GCF_002162155.2 Triticum dicoccoides | reverse complement strand
TAGGAGGTCCGTTTCGTCCGTTTTGCGGTACGCCACACCCTCCCGATCAACAAGACCCCCGTTTCGACCGTAGGAGGTCCGTTTCCTCCGTTTTGCGGTACGCCACACCCCTCTCGATCAATAGGACCCCCGTTTCGACCGTAGGAGGTCCGTTTCCTCCGTTTTGCGGTACGCCAGGCCCCTCTCGATCAACAGGACCCCGTTTAGAACCTGGTCGGTCGAACAACAAGGCCGTTTCCTCCGTTGTGCGGTACACCAGGCCTCGTTTCCATCGACTGTTTCGTCCAAGCCCTCCCGATGAACACGACCACGCATTCCGTTCCGACCCAGCCAGTTGGCTCCCCATGAACACGAAGACGATGTTGTTTCTCCGTTCCGACCCAGCCATATACGTATGCACGATAGGCGTTAGAGACCCTACCCATATGTACGTACGTGGCCATATTTTCTTTCTTGCACCCTCGCCGTTGTACGTACATGTACATGCTACATGCGCACCTCTACTACGACACATGTGCTCCTCTACATCTACGACACATGCGCGCCTCTACATCGACCAGTATGTACGTACACGTTCGCGACTAGAATGACAACGCTACTTCGACCAGGTGGGTCCCGACTATCAGGCACTTCCTTGCGTGTGAAGATGTAGCTGGTGGGTCCCAGTAGTCAGGGGGGCGAATCGTTTTTTTTTGCCTGGACGCACTTCCTTGCGTGCGAAGGTGTAGCTGGTGGGTCCCAGCAGTCAGAGGGGAAACATTTTTTTTGCAAAATATGGTGGCCCGTCTGGTGGGTCCCTGCTGTCAGGTGGAGCAATAATTATTTTGCGCGTAATAAGGAGGCACTTCCTTGCTGTGGCCGTGGACCCAGCTGTCAGCCTCTCCACGTACAGTCCACGTCTGGTGGAAGCCGTTCCTTGACCATGTTAACCACGCTGCGCCGAGAGCACCAGGGCGGTGGACGACGGCGAGGCCTAGGAAGGGGACGACGCGGAGCCGGGGAAGACGCGGCAGTGGATGCCCACGCATAGAGGAGTACGAGGGTTCACTGGTTCGCTGCGGTGTGAGGCTACCGTCGCCGCAGAATAACAGGGGGTGTGGGTGAGTAGAGGGATGGCCTGGCCAGCGGTGGGAGTAGTAGGGGGCGGTGAGGCCTCCGCCGCATCGCAGCCGGCCACGGGAGGCAGGAGCACGAGGCACGACCGGCGCTGGTTTGGGCGGCTGGAGCAAGAAGACCAGAGGTTGAAGAAGCACTACGGCCGTTGGATGGACATCGTACGGTCACTGGAGCTAGAATCGTGCATATTGACTAAGTTGACAAAGCCCTCCGTCCCCGTCTACTTAGTAGGCCCACAAGTCAGCCTGCCACTATACTAGGTCCCAGCTAACAGGGGGAGTATTCATTTTTTTGTGCGTAATAAGGAGGCACTTCCTTGCGTACGAAGATATAACTGGTGGGTCCGAGCTGTCAGTGCCGGCCGCGGGGGGGAGGGAGCAGGCAGTCCCGCCAGTGCTTGTTTGAGCGGCTGGAGCAGGAAGAGCAGAGATTAAAGAAGCACGACGGCCGTTAGATGGCCATCCAACAGTCACTGCTTGTGCGTCAACCTTTTTTTAGGAAAGCCTCAAATCCGTGGAAAACAGCATACAACCCATTTGCCATTATTTTTAATAATTTACAGCCCATTTGCTAATTCTTAAGGGTTTTTTTGGAGCCCATATTCTTTTTGTTAGCATTATAGCCCATATTGTGGCCACGGTTAAAAATTTGTACGAAATTTTGCATATTTCGGTACGGTCCGAACTGTTTTTAATCCCGAAATTTTGACTCACATTCAAACTGATTTTAAAAATAAATGTATATCAATATAAAATCCAACAAATTCTCCACGCATAAAAATTAATGTAATTTAAAATCTCAAAATGAAAAAAAAAGATATTTGAAACTAACTGCCGGTTTGATGTGTTTTAAAAATGTACAACCCATTTCTCATTACTGATGGGCCATTTTCTCGGCCAGCCAAATGAAAGCTCTCCTCGTCTTGAAAGATTTGCAGCCCAACAGGCCTGACAAAGCGACTTACTTGGCAAATCACAAAAAACTGGGCTGTGGCCGTGGACCCAGCTGTCAGCCTCTAGACGTACAGTACTCTCCCGATGGAATGTCGTTGAACACATTGACCACGCCGCGCCAAGAGCACCAAGGCGGTGGACGACGGCGAGGCCTAGGAAGGGGACGACGCAGAGCCGGGGAAGACGCGGCAGTGGATGCCCACGCGGAGAGGAGTACCAGGGTTCACTGGTTCGGCTGTGGTGTGAGGCTGCCGACGCCGCAGGGCCTGGCTAGCGGTGGGAGTAGTAGGGGGCGATGAGGCCTCAACGGCAGCACAGCCGGCCATTGGAGGCAGGAGCAAGCGGTCTCCCCGGTGCTGGTTTGGGCGGCCGTTGCAAGAAGAGCAGCGATTGAAGAAGCAGCAGGAACGTTCGATTCAAATCCAACGATTACTGCTGCTAGAATCATTTGTTGACTAAGTTGACAAGCCCTGCGTACGCATCAACATAGTAGGCCCACAGGTCAGCCTCCCAACCGGTGCGCCCCAGATGTCAGTGGGAGGAATCATTTTTTTTCGTGTAATAAGGAGGAGGTTGATTGTATGCGGCCAGGCCAGCGGAGGGAGTAGGGTGGGCCGGGGAAGCCTGCGCGGCATCACAGCGGGCCACAAGAGGAGGGAGCAGGCAGTCCCGCCGGCGCTAGTTTAGGCGGCTGGAGCAGGAAGATCAGAGATTGAAGAAGCACAATGGCTAGAATCGTGTGTTCACTGACAAAGCCTTGCGTAAACAAGTCAGCCTCGAAATCTGTGGCGTGTACAGCCCATTTGCTATTATTTTTATAATTTTTACTCATTTTCTAATTCATATGGAATTTATTGCAGCCCGTTTTCCATTTTTAGAATTGCCGGCCATTTTCTGGTCAGTACCAGGGTTAAAAACTTAACTAAATATGTGGGAAATTTTTGCTGGGGAATGAAATATTCTTAATCCAAAAATTAATAGCCATACTAAAACAAATTTAAAAATAAGTTAGTACTATGTCATGTTAAATCCAATGAAATACGTATAAGATATCAGTGAAGAACAGAATTAAAAAAAAACTAATATCCCATTTGCTCGTCTTGAAAGATTTGCAGCCCAGTAATTCGGAGAAAAAAAATAGGCCTAGCTTGGGTATTCTTCAAAAAGAAATACTGGGCTACCTATTTTCCCAAAGAACTGGTGCATGAGCATTTAGCTTTATTTATTTATTTACTTATTTATGTTTAGGGGACCATGAGCATGTACCTGGGCCGGATTCATGTGAGAGTGTCCGTTCCAGTTAATTATGGGCTTCTCTATTGGGCCTTCATCAGTGGGTTGCATGTTATCAACAAGTGGAAAATGTGTTCCGTACGAAAAATAGTATGAGCTACGTACGGTACGAGGCACTAAAGGATCAAACTGTGCAACGACTTCCAAAACATTGTGTTTGTCGTTCTAACAACACATTTATATTCAACCAATAGACAAAATATACTACTGATTGTACATTGAAAACAGCAGCAGCAGCAACCAGTGCTGGGGGTGCAACAGAAGCAGTAAGCAGGCCAGAAGAGTGAAGACGCAACTCTCTCTTCCAAACCAAACATCAGCCATCATTACAATGGCTACCAAAAAAGAACAAGTGTATGCATCAAACTAAATAAAGATCCTACTACACCAAGTGTACACATCTAACTAACTGGCTCAGTTAGACGTTACTATTTATTAAGCTGTGGAGATTGGCTGACGGCTTGAACCAGATGGGTGCCTGACGGGGGAAACTCCAGCCAGCAGGTCGAAGTCTGATACTTGCGACCCTCTCTCCTACTTTGGGCTGCAGAGCGTGGAGGCACATATCAGGGTATGGTGCATGCAGAGACGCATGGTACGCTGTGTACACACAGTTTTGCCTGATGAACGAAACCGCGCTGCCATCATGATCCTTGCCATCGGTTATCTCCTGGTTAATCGGATAATTCAGTCTGACAAACAGAGAGCGTGTGCCAAGGCTACTTACCAGCCTCCAGACAAAAATTCCTGAAGGCCCAGAGAAGCTGGGATCCTGCTCAAAGACCTTGCAGTGACTGCGATTGTATTCCGCGAAACAACACATCCGGTACGTGCGAACGATCATCAATCTTTCACCGTCGTCTGATCGAGCCAGGAACCACCTGCAACTGCCATGCCGCTTTCCTTTGAAAGGTTCTGGGATTAGGAAGGGTAGGGACACCAGGAGGCCTACAACATCATATCAAGTTGGAGTCAAATAAAAAAGGGTCTTGATTTAGTCAATCTTAAGAACAGCATGTTATGAGCATGAATATTTTTTCAGTAAATGTTGACAGTAATATAAGCAAGCCATCATGATATCATAGGAAAGTAACATATTGCTGTAAGAGCCATTTGTAGCGATGACTGGAGTAGGCCATCAATACGTCCAGCCATAGAAGGAGTCGACAGTGTAAATGAAGCCCTTGTGTTCAATGGCATCAGAGAACCATGGAGGATGTATGATCCTGCGATGGGCATGCAGATTTATCCACTTACCGTAGTGACCTGTCAGATAGGCGAGACCACGGTTGAAGAACGCAATTAGCCTGAAATCTTTATAATTCCCAGATCTTGTGGGCACTTGGCAGATTACAACCTTGAGCAAATCAAACTTGGTATCATGTTGGCTACTGTAAGATTTCGAGTATTCTGGGCCGCGGTGCCAAAGCAGTGCAGTGTTAATCGAAGGAAGGGGGATCAATCGCCGGGTGTAGACCTCCACGAGCATCTAGCTGCCGCGACCGTCGACGAGCACCATCCAAGATGTGTTCATGCCGATCCAGTACATACCGTTAATGTAGCTGAGGCTGATGGGGATCGGATCGCAGTGAAGGGGGTTGATGCTCGCCACCCTACGACCGTTATGCTGCGTGACATGCCGTTTATGAAGATCATGCGACATCAGCAAGCAAGGAGCTGGCTTAAAAAGCTCCGACCCGAGGGCTTTGAGTAAACGGTACAGCCCCGACGAGCACGCGGCGAACGGCATGGTACTGAGATTGTCCACACGCGAAACAATGAGCTTGATTACCTCTGTGGGGAGCGAATTCCAGCCGCTCTTTTGGCGGATGCTGCTCGGTTCTGCCATTGTTAGTGCTTGGGTTTCGGACAAGGGGGGGAGGCGCCTTAGCGGCGATGGAAGTTTGGACGAGATTATGTGCGGACAAAGATGGAGAAGCGAATATGTGCTGCGGGAAGTGGACAGGTGATGATGACTACAACATGCTGCTTGACTTATGAGACACATACCAGCAGCATAGGGTCATATCGATGCCAGACAACTTGCTTGAGTGATCAAAGTACTGGTACTCCCTACAGTACCTACTACAGTACTATGCCCTAGCTTGCTAGAGTAGAGTAGTAGAGTAGGACACTGCTCTACTACTAGCACCGTAGGAGTAGTATATTCTAATCTAAAATAGTTACAAACTTCGATGTCCGATCATGGAACGACTACGAACCATGCTCAAAGACCGTGTCTACGTGGTGTTTGGACTTATATGCAAAAAAAAATAGCAAGATGCCCGTGCATTGCACGGCACACAATCATCACCAACTCGGTTTTCTATAAGAGTAGATATATATAGATATAGATAGATAGAGACTAGGGAGTACTAGTAAGGACACCATCTACTGCTTCGTGTGCTACTCCTGCGCTCCATTCGGCGGGCGCTGTTGAAATCTGGGGAGCGCACTCTCGCGACTGCTGGCAGCCACGACTTCACCGACGACGACTTCTTCCCCAACCTCGGCAACCTCTTCCTCAATGACATGGGCGACAACCTCAACACAAACGGTGCTGCTCCCGTTGCACCGTATGTGTTTCTGTCCTTCTTGTTCGAAATCATGGTAGAATTCATGTTTCTACTCTGTATCCTACTACTATGCTAGCCCACATGATTAGTTTCATCTCTATTATAGCCGTCATGATTTATTTTGTGCTTATTCGGATTAAATCTCGTAGTAACTTGCTCACATATTCAACTGGCGCAACGTCCCCTACAGCCACTCCCGTTTCATGGACGGCCTGGTCGATGCCTCCAAGGAGCCCTTCGTCCACTGCTATGAGTGCCCGATGTCGTTTTGTGGCTCGCTGGCGGACATGGTGCATCACCTCACGGATGCGTGCAGCGGTCACTGCTGGCCCTTGGCGGAGAACATCAAGTACGAAACGTGCTACCGGTTCACCATGCCGGAGTCACTGGAGGATCACCGCCGCCTGCTAGTCTCGGAGGAGGACGGCAGCGTCTTCCTCTTGATCGTGGGCACCGGCGATGCCCGCCCAGGCCGCCGCCCCGTCTTTGTAGCGTGCGTCAGGGGCATTGCCACTGACGCTGACACTGACATGAGGCAGATGTACGGGTGCAAGGTCAATGTTACTACCTCTCCGGGTCACGTGGGCGGCGAAACCGGCCTCATCGGACAAACTTGGAATCTGAGGAGCTGGGACTATCCCGCCAATGTGGACTTGGAAAACCCATGGCATCTGTTCTATCCTTTACCCGCCGACTCGGTGCACGGGGACTCCAAGGAGGTTCACCTGGACATATGCATTATCAAGTGCACTTAGAAAACATGTAGTGTGTGTGTGGGCGCTTATGGCGCGTGTCTTTGCCGCTTTTGATTCTGTAAGCTTGTCGTTAAACTTGAGTGGCTTTCGCCGCAGTCCTTCCTTTGAACTGCTCCTCTCAGTGAGCTGTTGTAAGACACTTTGGGTTTCATTTGATAATGGAACCGGGGAGGAGCCTCCCTGTTCTTCTAAAAAAATACGCATTATCAAGTTAAATGTTGATCATTAGTCTTCGCTCAATGTAATCCGCTGTCTAAGCATGTGGAGACTTCCATGCAGGATCTTGCTCTATTGGAGTATCGTGCATGAATAAAAGTGTATTCGTTTATGGTTTAGTCTAGAATCTTCCATGTATGAATTTTTACTACAGTACTGGTGAAAGACTTACGATGAACCATTTCTTACATCTCCTCTGCCCCCTTGCAAGTCATCCTGATTTAATCCCTCCGTCTAGGTGTATAAGGGCATGGTTAATATTACTTAATAGTATAGCCAACTGTTGACTATAAGAAAGTGCCATGTCATCTGTAGCCAACATGTATAACAATCGATACTCAAAAACTAATTCTTAAAGATCATTTCTTGCAAACCACAATAAGTGTTATTTCTTCACAAGTTTTGCATGCAGGTTGAACAGTTGAACGCTTTTGTTTGCAAAAGATACCTTTTTATCTATTTCACATGGATGTTTGTGAGCTCTAGAGATGAGATAATATCCGAAGAAACCTATCGATACCCGTTACACATGAGATGACCCCCACATCCTTTGTCAAAATAAACAACTCCCCGATCAATGCATTTCACTCTTCGGTGCAACACACGGGCACCTTACTTCTATAGATTAGTACGACCAAAAATTGAACTAACATTATATATAGTACGATAAATACTGATGCATGTCACCTACAATTATATCATTCAAAACTATGTTCAAATACGAATCCAACGATATAGTTTTTGTTGACATGCACTAACATTTTGTCAGTTAAATCTTCAGTCAAATTCAATAGGGGACAAATAAACCACGACCGATGTAGTACAAGTGTAGAGGGCGGCGCTGCACGGGAGTCTCACCTCTCACCCCGCTCGTGGCGCAGCAGTAAAGCCGTCATATCACAAAACCCAACCACTCCCAGTAATAAATGGCCTGGTAAAATAAACGGACAAGAAACCATCACATCCCTCCGTCTTTTTTGCATTTCATCTCTCTGCGTTTACTTTCTCCGGTTCATCTCCCATGCTCGATCCGTAGCTACTACTCCTAGGGCCAGTTCTTTTGGCGGCTTCCCCAGCTTTTCCCACAAGATTAGTCAAAGTGGAGAGTAACAATAAGGCGCCTCACTCGTTTATTTGGGCTTCTAAACTACTACTCCGTCCTGGTTTATTCCTCACCATTGTAATTTGTGCTAAATTTTGACCAAAGATTTAACTGATAAAATGTTACTCAAAACACTTAGGCGCGGTGCATCTAGGTGTGTAAGTCATCTTACGAAAACCAAATAATCCGAAAACACTTAGGCGTGGTGCATTAACTTCTACCTCATTTCTTGTTTCTTGACATATCAACCAATAAGAGATAAAGAGTGTGCATGCTTTTAATGACTTGGGATATCAAACACGACATGCAGTGGTTAGTTCATTGCATGCAATACTATTAATTAGCAAATAAACATTAATGTTTCTCGTTTTCTCCTCCTCCTTGGTCACGGTACACAGAGAAATAACCACAGAGAAGGAAGCTAAAAGTAAACAATCAAACGAGCATTTTTGCATTTGTTTTGCATTGAATCATTTCACAAGCTTGACTAGTGTTGTTTTTTCACTTTTACAAAAACCGCATTGTAATGTTCAAACGTGCATTTGCACGTACATAAGTAATAGTAGTACTCCCTCCGTCTAGGTGTACAAGTCTTCCCTCCTTGGTCACCGTGCACAACCAAAGATGACTTATTGACCTAGACGGAGGGAGTAGCACAGTCTGCAAGCATATATCAAGAGAGACGTGTAGTCCGATAGTATATAGTAAAGTTTGTGCTATATGCACGTACTTGCAAAATGCATAAAAATACAGAACGTTTCCAAACTTTCCCTTTTACATACTTAATTAAGGACGCTAAAAATTCCTGAACGTTTGGGATTTATCATTTGCGTCCCAAAACTAATGAGATCGCCTTATGAAACAAAAATTATACTCCTCCTAAAAGCCACGGCGCTCGAAGGAGCGCTTGCGGCGTGCCACGAGTGCCCTGGTGCGCGGCCGTTTCCCAGCACGCCGACACAACGCCTCTTCCTCAGCCTCGCAACTCGCGAGGTGATGATTGGTGGCTTGCCGGCGGGCGAGCGCGATCTCACCGGTGTGGTGATCCGGCGCCAACAGGTACTCCTCCTGGCTGGAAGCATGCACCCGGTCCACGTACCGCCAAGCGTAGATGAGGCGCTTGGGCCCGACTGCACTCAGGGCGTCGGCACGGGCGTCCTCCGCCACCCTCACGGCCCTCGCACGAGCGTTCTGCCAAAGAACCAATTGCTTGACTCTCTCGGACGCGCCATAGATCTCCCAGAAAGCTAGTTGCGCGGTGCACTTCTCTTCCTCGGCCTTCTTCTCCGCCTCTATTTTGGCGCGCTCTACTGGAGGCAAAGCCTCCCACAAGGCGACATCCATTTCTTTCCAAAGCTCCTCAAGGCTGGGGGGCTCAGCGGGCGGCGCGGCGTTCTCCTCGTAGCGGGGAGCCGACACGTCCTCCGACGCACGTGCCGGCAAGATTGGAACGCCGACGCGTCCACCTCGACGCGTCACGGCGAGGAGCGGAACGCCGACGTGTCCTCCTTGACTAGTGGCGGCGAGGAACGGAACACCGACGCGTCCTCCTCGACTAGTGGCAGCGAGGAACAGAACGGAGACGTGTCGCGTAACGGCGAGGAGCGGAACGCCGACGGGTCCTCCTCGATTAGTGGCGGCGAGGAACGGAAAGGCAACGCGTGACCGTCCGCGCGGTGTAGCGAGGGGCTCCTAGGGCTTGGGAGGGGAGATGCCATGGTGGTCGACGTGAGAGGGAGGGGGAGGAGATAGCGATGAACGTGAACGTGAGGGGGAGGAGATAGCGATGTCGTGGGAGGCGCAGCATTTATAGCGAGCAATGGCACACCTACGTAAGATATGGACTGAGCTGCACTGACTTAACTGCAAGTCTAGTTGCATCACTGACATGTGGGCCAGTACACTGCTGGGCCCGTATGTCAGTGACCCAATGCACCTGAAGTTAAGTAAAAGCTACGTGGGCATATTTGTTGGAGTAAATTACGGGGGAGCGAAGGGGTGGAAATATTGCTGGTCACAACGGATTGGACGAGCGTGGGGGGAGGAGAGTCATGTATGCAGATTTTTTCACACGGGGTGGAGTGGTGGGACCGCCGGAGGGAGAAGGAGAGTTTGGCAGGCATATTGTTTCCACACATGGAGAGGAAAAGATTTGGAGACGAACGGGCTTCCTACAGGTATGGGGAACGGTGCATAATAAGTCATCTTGCATGCCGGGCTAGGTATAGTCTCAAGTCATTAAAAACATACACGCCCCACACATGTTCATATTTCAAGGTGCACTAAATTATTGCATGCAATGATTAAGGCTGGCCATCATGGTGGTATCTTAGCTGGTACACAGGAATAGCAAACATGTTGATGTGGCAAAGAATTAAAGAAGAGAGGGGGGTTAGACTAACTAGTGTTCATGCATGCATTGGTAAACACATTTTTTGTGAAGAACGACAGCATTAGTTGAGTACTTTTGCAGACTTCAAAAACTATTCCACCGCCTCTACTATCTTGCTAAGAGTAGGTGAAATTTTTGAGTCGAGCCCTTTAAACTAGAAGGGAGGTAGTGGTACTCTAATAGCTAGGTGTGTAAGTCATCTTACGAAAACCAAATAATCCCAAAACACGTAGGCGCGGTGCATTAACTTCTACCTCATTTCTTGTTTCTTGACATATCAACCAATAAGAGATGAGGGTGTGCATGCTTTTAATGACCTGAGACTATCAAACATGACATGCAGTGGTTAGTTCATTGCATGCAATACTATTTAATTAGCAAATAAACATTAATGTCTCTCGTTTTCCCCTCCTCCTTGGTCATGGTGCACAGCCTAAGATTACTTACTCACCTAGACGGAGGGAGTATCAACATTCACAATGTCAAATCAATATTTTCACACTCATTATAAAATGTAGTTCTTATACTCATTATAATCAATATTGTAGATATTGATATTTTTAGTATAAATTTGGTCGTGGGATTTCATTGATGCCTGTCAAAGCGTGGAGGAAGCGGAGCTTAGGGCTTGCATTGCCGGTCTCTACATAGGTATTTCTCTTCATAATCCTGTAATTTTAGAGACTGATTGCACTTTTGTGGTAGCGTCTCTTGCATCGGGGGACTATGACAGGTCTGCTATGCGTGACCTGAATATGAAAGCGTTGAGCATCTCGAAGTTGATCAAAAATCTTCAATTGTCAAAGATTAGCCGTTCGGCCAATAAGGTGGCACACTTAATCGCTAAGTATAGCTTTGACAATAGATTAGATGGTATTCTTGTAAATAACATACCGCCCTGTGTGGTGAATATTGTATCGAATGAGTGTCCTGGTGTGGCTGGTTAATTAATATAAGCTGGTGTTTAAAAAAAGTATATATTTGGTCAAACACTTTGCAAACAGTTGACGGGAGTAAAAAGGACCAGAGGGAGTATCATGCATGCGGAGTAGGCAAAAAAATTGCTCTTTTTTAGGCGGTTGAAGTCTCAAAGGGCGCGACCGCGCGAGGGAGGCGAAGGTCGTGGGAGGCGCGACGGTTGACGGAATTAAGTGAAGTTACATCCATGCGCCGGCATGGCGTGCGAATAGGCAGAAGCTATACCGTCAGGCCTACGATATGGGTCTAGTAGACATGACATCTAGTGGGTCCCGCATAGTTCTTGAGAACTCTTTGGGGGCTTGCAGCCGTTTATCCACTGGGCAAGCCAGCAACCCCACGCCGTTCGCACGCCCTACTCGTCCCCGTCTTCTACCTCACAACAGTTCGCTCCCAGTCATCCCGTCCTTTCACATTAGTTCGCTCCCAGTTTTTGTGGGGTACAACAGTTCAACTTCTCCTAACCCTCCTCCAAAATCCATGGCCTCCCAAATCTCCATGGTCGCCGCTGAGTACCAGGTTAGATCCATCACCGGTGATCAGTTCATCGTCATCTACACACATGGATCCACGATGGTGAAAGCTTGGCTTGCTCGCTTCCTGCGCATGTTCAACAGTTCAACGGATGAGTGGATCGCTGGGCTAGATGTTGAGTACACCACAGTCCTGGGACGAGAGAAGGATCTAAAGGACGGAGAGAGGAAGAAGCCCGCCGTGATACAGGTTTGCGTACATAACGTTTGCTTGGTCTACCACATGCCATGCCGACGTTGAGTGCCAGGATTTTAAGAACTTCCTCAAGGACAAAAGAGTGAAATTCGTTACTGTAGGCTTTAAGAACGACAAAGAAGTCTTGCGTCGGATAGGTCTCGTTGTAGGCCAGCCCTTCAATCTCCAGAAGGCAAGCCTGGTGTCCTCCTCTCAACCTTCAATGCTGACCCTGGCAGCAGCCATGATTGATCCTTCGTACGCTAAACTGAAGAAGCCTCATCACGAGTTTCATCATGCATGGGAGTCGAAGACATTAGATGAAGATCACATCCTATATGCAGCAATGGATGCCTACCTTTGTTTAAATATCTACATGGGTTGGATGAAGAAGCAGAGCCCAGTGTCCGATTCAAGCAAAGAAGCGTCGGTGAAGAGGAAGAGGAAGAGGGACGAGGACGAAGTCGAGGACGTGGACTCGGACTCCGAGTAGGTGGCAGTGCCGTCGCTCATGCTGGTTCTACTGCAATGTCAAGCTGACTAGTTGCTTAGTTTATTTTCAAGGGTGTGTTGTGCTGAGGCCCCAGCAGAACTATGTTTATGTTCTTTCTCGTTATTTGAACTGTTTAGTACGTAGAGTAGTACCAGTACTATGTCTTACTACTGTTCTTCTTGCAGTTGGTACTACTGCTCGTACCTTTGTGTTCCCACTGTACTTAATACGTTCATACTAGTAGTATAATTTGGGTCAGTCGGTTTGTGAAAGAAGTTCGACGGAGCGACAGAAGAAGATGGCAGAAGAGGTGGAAGAAGCCCTTCTAGCCATCCATGTTGCATCAAACGGCTCACATGAGTCGACTAACCCAAATTGCTCCTTCAGATTGCAGGATCCACGTGGCATTCAAGGTCTCGAAGGTAGATTCCGCGTCCTCACCTGGTTTGCGGGCTCGACGCGCGCGCGACCGGCTTCCGCCGCGACAGCCACCATACGCGCCTCCTCCGCGCGGGCGGAGACGACAATGACACGCTAGTTCCTCCTCGCTGGCGTGCTGGAGCACGCGCTTGTCCTCCTCTTCGTACGCTGCGTGCATAGACGCGGCTCCACCAGTTGCTCGCGTGCTTCGCAGCGCAGCAGCATGGCGAGGAGGGACTGCAGACGATGTGAGCGGGTGAGCCTTCAGCTTCATGGCACAGGGATGGCGGCTACACGGCGGTGATGGGCGAGAAATTGTTGGCCGGAGCAGGCGGGCGCCGGCATGCGCAACGGCGGCGGCGGCATATCGATGAGTGCGTGTATGGGAGCATACTTTAGTTTTATATGAGGTTGGTCAAACTTAAAAGAAAACCGTACTAGTACACATAAACATTAGACTTAGGCAACACTTTTATTATTTTATTTTTTGAAGTTAGTACCACATCCATGATATGGAATCCTGTGCAAGCGTGTGAACCGCGGCCACGCGGTCGATCGAACGGTGCGTCACCGTGTCGCGCTCGAAGGACATCCACCGAACCTTTTTTTGTGTGTGAAAACAATCCTCAAATATTACTCAACTTTTTTTTCCTGGGAAAGTCCTTGACGCTGCAATATTTCCATATATTTGAATTTAGCTCCAATTTGTGTTTATTTGGATTTAGACGTTTTAGGTGCGCCCTAGTTTTTTTTAATACTTATTTTGTGTGTGTGACTAAGAGAGAACGTGTGTATGTGTCCATATGTGTGTCGTGGCGGAAGGGCAATGTGGAGATGGTGTGCGTGTGATACAGACATAGAGAGGTGTGAATGTGCAAACAATCATGCATGAGTGAGACATAGACAGATGCCGATACGTTGTGTATACATGAGAGAACGGTCTTCTAGTTCACTTGTGTGTGTGTGTGTGTGAGAGAGAGAGAGGGAGGGAGAGAGAGAGGAGCATCCGTAACACAACAACCATCTCTCTCGATTTGTCCGTCCCTCGCATGATCGCATGCAACATATGCATCAACGCGCACATTTTGACACCCTCACTCGGCCCCTGCCCACCTAAGGGCCTGCACAATCTCTTCGTGAATACCCATTTCTCTCAGGTTTGTTTTTGCTCAATATCTGACACACACACACACGCGTGCGCACGCAACACAACACACACACACACACTCCCCCGAGCACACAATTAATCCCCATCCAAGGTTATACGGCGACCACTCTTGCTTGTGCTTCTTTGCGCCCCAACATGCACAACACCTCAATCTTCAAAGAGGGCATCGAGCAGATCGAAGATGGCGACCACACCGCGCTAGAGAATGCAGGGTCATTTGGAAGCAGGGTGATGTGACGACGGCTGACTGACTCCTCCCCCCCACCCTCTCTCTATCTCTTGCACAAAATTACCAATCCCTCTCTCCCCCGCACAAAAGTGCCAATCCCTCAACCCATGAGATCCTTCCCCTCTTGTCCATGTTTTTCCAGCTCTCTCATCAAACATGTTGTCTCTTCTCCTTCCACGTATACAGAATCACGTATATTACATGTCTCCATCTTTCTCACAGACCTAACTTCTTCCTCTCTCTTTCTCTCTCTCTCTGTGTGTGTCTCGTTAGGTTTGTCTCCTACTCTCTCGTCCACATACATACAATCTTTCCCGCCCTATCTGCTCCATCTTCAAAAGATCTCCCTGCATGTTTCATTCACACAATGGGATATGTCAAAATGTTGCTTCTATAATGGCTGATGTAGAGTTTTGGTTGTTTTTTTTGCATCCTACAAAGTAATAACTATGAAATGCATTTAGATTCTCATTTGACTGGGATTATGTGAGTTTGAGCATGTTGTGAAGTACTATAGACCTTGTATACATCTTGGGATTTGACAATGATTGTAACTATTGAATTGTATAGACCATTACATTCGAAGTCAATAGCCTAATATATATATTTCACAATTTCAACAAATGATTAGTTCACTACAAACTAAGAAAACAAATGTGTACTCCCTCCATTTTTATTTAAGTCCACGTGTTAGCATTGGTCAAAGTCAAGTTTTGTAAACTCTCAGAAAGCTTATAACAAAAAATATTAACATATACAATAAAAAATAAATACCATTAGATTCATTATTGAATGTACTTCCACATCATACATATTTGTTATGGTAAATGTTTATATTTTTATATAAACTTGGTCAAACTTTAGGAAGTTTGACTTCGGTCAAACCTAATATGCAGAGTTTACTACTACTACTCGCTAGTTGCTTAGCCGAATCACTCAACACGCCACACAGGGAGTCCAGTGTCACAAAATTTTCAGGTCGGCGGGAAAATCTCCCGCGACCCTGATTCGAGCAGTGGGAAGTTACCGTCATAGCCTTCGGAACAAGCCTACGTACGACGCTTGGTAGGGGGCTGTTTTCGTAACTTCAGGTTCACCCTACCCAGCCAGCCCCACCCCGGCACCCAGACTAGTACACCTGAATACTCCCCATTTTCTATCCCCGCCGCAAAATAGACTTCTCCACGGCACCGCAGCCTTCATGCTCCTCCCCTTTACGTCGGCGCACTCGTCCACCGCAGCGCATCTGCCTCATCGACGACCTCGTATGCCGCACTGGAGCCGGTCCACCGTCATCGTCATAGACGGAGCCTCTTCCCCGGCATCGTCTTCCACGGTCTCGGATCTGCTTCCCGGAAGCCGACGCCAAGCGCAGAAGTACCACCGTTGTGGACAATGAACTGACTCCCGTTGCCGACCATGACTCACAGAGGCCGCCGCGACCATCATTCAACTCCTCGATTGGTAATGTGTGTATTGAATCACCTAGCAGTACATGTGCAGTTCCAATTTTGTTCATACCTACCCTTCAATTTTCCTGGGTGCTATTGTTCCCGTAAAAGTAATTGGTTATAGCCTCCATTGTCCAACAGAATATCAGCTTGTAATTGTGCGTCGCTCCTATATCGCGTTGTGCTTGGGTAGGTTTTTCATCTACAACCAGCGGTGTGGCAAATGATGGAAAGGTTTTTAGAACTAGCAAGATGCCCATGCGTTGCACGCATCAAGATGCCTTTGTATGAGTAGTTTATCTTGTGGGAGAAAAGGATGAACGAGGGAAGGCCTTATTTGCAAATCTGGAGAGGGGTATGGGTATCTTTTTGCAAAATTCCCATTTGTTTCCTTCCTATCTGTCAGATATAAATCGGATGGCCTATATTGCAAGAAAAAAAGTATAGAGAAAAAAAAAGTAGACAGTAAAGGAAGTAGAGATAAATATTAAATATTAAATATTAAATAAATATAACCGTAGAGAAGAGAGTAGAGATAGTAGAGACGTCGGGAAAGGATTGCACGCGCGCGGGAAAAAGCGGTCGGGCGTGCGCTAGTTTTGGCGCGCGGCGTCCGGCGCGCTTTATAAAATCCAACGCCCTCCCACTGCTCTGCGCCTTGCCACCGCTCTGTGCCTCGTCACCGCTCTCTCCCTGCTATTTTTCGCCTCGCCGCCACTGCGCCACCATGCCGCCACGTCGCCGGGAAACTTGGGGATACCGCGGTGTCCGCGCGCACCCCTCCGGCGGCTTCTCCGCCGAGATCCGGTTCCGCGGGATGCGCCTCGGCCTCGGCAATTTCGACACCACCACCGAGGCCGCCCACGCGTACGACGCGGCGGCGTGGCGCCTCCGGTGGCCTCATAGAACATTGAACTTCGCCAACGTGCCGACGCGGGAGCGGGCGCAGGAGCTCGCGCCTCTGCCGCGGCTTAGCACCGACGAGGATCATCGCGACAACCGAAGGCGGGAGCACCGTCTCGGCATCGCCGAGATGGACGAGGAAGCCATTGCGCTGTGGCGCCAACACTTCCTGCAGGACATCATCAATGAGCACAAGTTCTACGGGCAAAGGAGGGCGGAGAGGGATAAGAGGAGGGCGGAGCGAGCCGCCTATCGCGAGGACAAGTGTAGGCGAAAAGCGGACGCTCAATTCAACATGAGGCTAGGAGCAGCGTCGCCCTGGGAATCCGGCGACGATCAGTATCTTCACGCCTACAGTCAGACGTCGGAGGAGGACATCACCGAGGAGCAGTCGGACGACGAGGAGTAGTTGAATTATCTTTTTTGTATCTATCTATGCTGAGAACTATCCTCTACTCTCTAGTATCTACTTTTCGATGTCAGCACTATAAATGCTTTTTTAAATCACCGCGTGTTGCGATTCTGTTGGAGAAGCTCTAACATGGCAGACGAGTGCTTTAATGTTGCCCACAAGATGCCCGAGTATTACTAGTAGTATTTTTCTTGCCAGGTTGAGATTTTGAAACCACGAGTGTGAACATGCAAAGGAGCAATGAAGACCAAACACGGGATATTTGGGACATCTTCAAGGAGCGTGGCAAGTTAAAGAGGAGCTGCACCGAACCTGTAAAACAAGCTTTGGTAAGTAACACCCTTTCAATTACTTTCGTTTAGCCTCGTGTTCTTCGATGTGTATATGTTGTAGTTTCTGTTTCTCTTAAGCATGGTGTTCTTCGATGTGTAATAAGAAGAGTCTTAATCATCCTAATGCTTTCATTTTTAACTTGATGTAGGAAGTGGGTGTTCTCACCGTGTAGTCTGTTTTTATATTTCTTTTCCTTTTGAATTCACTTCTCCGAGTTCTGTTTATCTGGCTTCTACTAAATGGATCTAGGTTTCTCTGAGTATTGATCTAAAAAAGAAGTAACTTCATGTCAGGATGCAGTTCCTGCGAGGAGGGAAGTATGGTCAACCTCGAGATCATGTTTCCAAAATGAGGCTGGATTACACACAAGGTGCCAGTTCCCTAATGATGCTGGATTAGACACAAGGTGCAAATTCCCAGATGATGCTGGATTACACACAAGCCAGGTGGAGTCCTCAGTTGTTCGTGTCCTCGTGGCATTAGTAAAGGCTGAAAGAAAGCGTGCAGCAGCCCTTGAGAATGTAGCTGAGTTCCTAAAGAAGCGAAAAGAGCAATCAGATGCTCTCTTCACCCAAGCCAAAGAAGAGATGGAAGAAGCCAAAAATAAGCTAGCAGAGGTAGAGCAGGCTAGGCGTCTCCTGCTATCTAAAACTGTTGTCAATACAAAATTTCCTTCATAATAGCTAGGTTCAAATGTTTATCCAGTCAGCATGCCTGTTGTGATGTCTGTGCATCTACTGATGTGGCACAAAATGTTTTTTTGGGTCATGTAATAACAGCAATTACTTTCCAAACAATAACAGACAAAGCATTGGACATGGTATAGTTCACGTGCAAGCCCGGCATTCCAAGTCCAACTTCCACATCAAACTCATGTTCACAGATATCTGCACATTCATACATAATGTCCACAACCATGATACACTTCAAAGCCAAAAAAATGTGAGGAGAGTTATAAATAAAGAAAAACCTCTACTAGTTCCTGCTACCAGTGCGAGCACAACAAGTCAAGACCATGCGTAAATTAATTATATTTTAGTCATTTTTTGTGTTCTAAAATGCCTGCCGGCTCATGGAAGGACGTGTTGCCGGCACACGCGTGGATTCAATGAAGGCAGGTGGGGCAGTCTTAAGCTGGTTGCACGAGGCGAGGAGGCGTGCTCAGCCGGGCCTGCAGCGAGTGCGGCCCTCTTGGCCGGCGCGCCGGTTCAATGCCTGCGCTATGAGAGGTTGCGTTTGTGTCAGAGCAATCACTCCCTCCAGTCCTTTTTTGTCTGGGTATAACAAAATCTCATTTTCCATTCACATTTTACAAGTAAAATTCATGGACAAACTTTGACCCAAAGTACGATGGGGACTAGTAAACCAGAATGGAGGTAGTAATTTTTTTTAATCAAAGAAGGGTTCCCCCTTCCGATTACTGAAAACCAGCATCTAAATCTAAACCATAGTATTTGCCCTAGAACTACCAGGTTCAACATCTCGTAACATAAACCCATACAACCATACGCCAAGGAGGTACGTAGTACTATGAATTCCATTTTTGCTCCATACCAATCGTTCTAAAAACTAGTTACTACTTATAACGTGCCATTTATAATCGGAACTCTTAACCCCACTAAAAAACGATATTTTAAACGTGGCTACTCGGTCTGTGGCAATTGGCGAGCCACCGCGCTCCAAGTCGTTCACCTGTGGTCCCGACCATCAACTCCTACAAAGGTGCTCCACCACGTACCCGGTACCCGCGAATGCAGCAATCATGCACCTAGGGTTTTAGGGTTTATTTGTTAATGTCGCCTTTACGTAACACTCATGTGTGCGAGACAGCGAGAGGCCGACTACGTGCGTGCGCCTCTTCTCTTCGTATATGTACTCCACCGTTTGTCTAGTGTCCAAAAAATTATAATAACTACTAGCAATGTGCCAATGCGTTGCCACACAATCAAAGTAGATTAATACATATTCACCGATTTGATAGAAAAAAAGTCTAGTTTTGAAATACGTATATCACTAAAAATATGTTATGTTTCACTCAAAATATATTCCTTTGGCGGTTTTGATGAGATAAGGGAGGCATGTTGTTGGTTTCAAGATTCAAGAAGTGGTATATGTCTAATTTCTATTCTTACTAGCAAGATGCCCGTGCGTTGCACTGAACATCAAAATCTCGTGGGAGAAAAGGATGAACGAGGGAAGGCCTTATCTGCAAATGTGGTGAAGAGTGTGGGTAAATTGCCATATTTTCCTTCCTATCCGTCAGATATAAATCGGACAACCTACATTGCAGGATGGCAGGCCCACCATCATCACCAACTCTATTTTTTATCCCTACTTTTATAGAAAGCATTGTCGGTGATGATCGTGTGCCTGCCATCCTGCAATATAGGCCGTCTGATCTATATCTGACGGATAGGAAGGAAACTATGGCAATTTTGCAAAAAGATACCCACACCCCTCTCCACATTTGCAAATAAGGTCTTCCCTCGTTCATCCTTTTCCCCCACAAGATAAACTACTCATACAAATGCATCTTGATGTTCCATGCAACGCATGGCATCTTGCTAGTTGTTGCAAAAAGTCCATGTGTGAGAGAGAGAGAGGGAGAGTGGAGGAGGATGGAGTGCATGTGTGACAAAGACACAAGTAGTGTGTGTGCGATAGGTATCAGCTTAAAATGAGGCGATAGTGTGTGTGTGCACGATCGAGAGGGCGTGTCTCAAGAAGAGAAGAAAATTCTACATAGATACAAGGAGCGAGAGAGAGACATGTATGCGATGGTGGAAGCATGAGTGTGCGGGTGTATAAACCTATCTAGAGGCTAGCTAGTCGATAAATGCTTGTGAGAGAAATACGAGTCGGGGTGCGAAAGCGAGAGTTTTGTGTGTGTGAGAGAGAGACGGTAGTCGGGAAGGGGGTGGAAGCAGGAGTTGTGTGTGTGTGTCTGTGAGACAAAGAGAGAGGAGACGGTAGTCGGGGTTGTTTGATCGGTGTCAGTCTGGGATGGAGACGAAAAGGAGACCGCAACAAATGTTGTGTCTACAGGAGAGAGAGAGAGAGTAATTTTAGTGGTATGAGTCATATGTAGAGACATATAGGGTGTGTGAGAGAATCCCATAGAGAGAAAGACAAAGTGAAAGACGAATGGAGACTGTGTGTGTGGCGGTGAAAAAGAAAGCTGAGGTACCGAGTGATACCAGAGAACAGTAGAGATGTGAGAGATAATGAAAACCGTGTAATGTATAATGATAGGGAGAGTGTGACACTTCTCAAGGGAGACGTCGAGAGACCATGTTTGCGAGGATAGGAGAAACATGAAGTGAGCGTGCGGGTGAGGTGGAGAAAAGAGAGTGATGGCTACCTGAAGGAGCATGCATGCGAGAGAGATGGGCGTGAAAGGAATGAACAAAAAAGGGATTCAAATATTTGAATTCGAGATGATGTTACATGTCATCCATACTCGAACCAAAATTGATCTATCAAACATGCATACTCATATGAATTCACGCACATCTATGTTATTTAATATGTAGATATTACTGATCCATACAGTTTAGTAGAACATAATTTGGTTAAAAAATTTCGAATTCAACCTTAAGATTTCGAGATCGTTGTATTTGTAAATCATATTATACATATAAAGGAGCAGAATTCTTTGTTGTGCTTTTGAAAGTATATATGTAAAAGAATGATGTATATAGAATGTAATTCCAATTGAAAATGGATCCCGCCCGAAAAAAATAGTAGAATACAAACGGGATTCGAATTGAGTTGGCACGGTAAACATGCACTGTGCAAAATTTGAACGAAGCGGGGAAAGTCACAGTAACCGCCCGAAACCAAAATCTGCGAGATGGAAATCACTACTACCTATCCCTGCCGCGCAAAGCCTATCTGCTGGATTTCTATAGGTTTCGATAGGGGTAGGTTTGTAATTTCACCCAAATGTGACATAACCGCCTCTCACCCGGATTCATACACGATGGGCGCCAAAACACAGTGTGCCCTCGGCCGAAATTGACTCCCTCCCTGATTCATATTCATACACGGTGGGCGCCAAAAACAAACTCTCGTCGGCAAATATTCGGTGTATGCAGATTACCGTCCTATTCCCAGTCGACTAATGTTGCTGTGATGTAGTAGAAATTTCAAATGGGGGCTAAGTTTGTAAAGTTCCACGCATTTGAGACAAGCACACCCTGACTACATGGTTCCCCCTTCCTCTCTACCTCCATTTTCCCCATTCGTACTCCGTGGGCGCCAAAACACCCTCTCCACCCCACCCTCCTCCGTCCGCCGCCGTCCGCCACCCCATCCACCGTCGTCCTCCTCCACCATGCCGGAGCTGATACCCCGATGCCGCCGTCCACTACAAGAGATCGAACTCTCTCATCCACGCCTTCGGACCGGGATCCTTGCATCCCATCCTCTCGCTTCATCCCCGCCGTCGTCCACCTTGCCGACGCCGCTCCTACGACCATCTCGTCCACCACGCCCCGCCGCCACCGTCTACCCTCCTAGATCTGCTTCCACGCTGCCGACAGCCATCGCTACCATAGCACCATCAAATTCTCACCAGATGCATACACGATGCCGCACCAGAGGCGGTACTCTTTCGTATCTGCTCAACTTATTTATCGCAGCAAGAAAATAGATCGCCACTGATTTACTCTGATTTCTTGTCTTGGTTGCGAAGTTGCCTTTGTCCGGTTTGCACCTTCAGATCCGCCATGGCACGCTCAGCTCTATACTCCCAATGCTTATGGTTTTCCCCTTTTATATTCCACACTAGTTAAATCACAGTAGACTAAATTTCAAAATTGGATCAGTCGATTTTTCAGAGCTCGCCGGAGTTCGCCGGTGCGATCCAAGGGGCTCGGGTGGTTGTGGGGCCTCACCGAACGAAGAAAACTCGACACGGGTGGGGGGTGGGGGTGGCGGAGGAACGCAGGCTGTACCACAGAAAAATCCCACTCCAGCAAAAAGTACAGCAAGTCCACCGGCCGAAGACCTATCCCAACTACAGAGACGGCCAATTCCTGCAGATTGGAACCCCATTCCATTTATTCCCAGTTTAAAAGACAATGATTTCAATGTTGTTAGGGACTATGTGCATATATTCTCATCATGGGAAGATTATTGTGAAGACAAACACCATTTTCACATCTTCCTGTCCAACTTACGTGTAAGTGCTATTATTCATGGTTATTATTTTCCTGTTTTCTGCTGATTGAACACATCAATGATTTACATTACATTGTTGTAACTAGGCGAGGGTCAATCTATATAGTCATGACGAGGAAATCTTGCTTGTGCTTTTCAAGGAAGCATTGCAGCAGTATCGGTGTTACCTGAGGAAATCACACTTTGGTGGGAAATCTATAAACGAATTTCCGGTGAAGTCTCCTGTGCTAAATTTAGAAGACATTGAATGGAAAAACATTGTTATGCACTGGTCTCGTTCCCAGGATGAGGTACTGTCTATGAAATCACGTGACAATTTGAACTTCTACTTTTTCGCATGTGCCTTAGGATCTTGTTTGCAGGAAATCTGCTCGAAGAAGAATTCCGGTTTAAAAAGAACGATAGGATATCGCAAATATGCTGCCCGCTGCTTTGCTCTTGTTAGTACCTGTTGTCCTGTATCACTGTACTTGCATACATACCTGGTTCATTATGTGACAGCAGTATGCAGGATAGCTTGCTTATCAATTGTTCGCTCCAAATTCTTTAGTATCCAATGCCAATGTTTTTTAGCTCTGCATTGTTCTTGTAAGTACATGATGTCCTTTATCAGTGTACTTATAATGACAGGTAGTTGTTCATGTACCATCACTCTGCAGCTTATTTTCCTTTGCCCTCCATTTTCTACACATCAGATCTATATTTACTCTTACCATAAGGTTGGTACTGAAGAAGTTTAGCTGTGCATTGCTCTTGGCTGTACCTTTTGCCTGTATCACTGCACTTACATTTATAGCTACTTGGTTATGTAGCATCACTCTTCATCTTATCTTAAATATTCTCCATTTTTTCGTATATTATCACATCTATATTTACTCTTAACAAAATGTACAATAAAGGCAATGCTTATGAACAAGATTATGTGGTAAACTTCTTGAATTGTCCCCCCATCAGCATGGACAAGGCCTTTATAGAGCCTGTCTTCACCAATAATGTAAGTTTGTCCATCTCAAGCCTTCAAACTTTGTTGTATATATTTGGTTAGGCATGACTGCAACAGCTCTTTATTTTTGGTGTTTGCATCAAATTGCATGTTTAAAGTTTATTATGTACTCCCTCCGTTCCAAAATAGATGACCCAATTTTGTACTGAAGTTAGTATAAAGTTGGGTCATCTATTTTAGAACGGAGGGAGTAGTTCATAAACAAAAGTTTGTCCTTTCTCAATTTCAGTTTTCAGTTGTACAACCAAGTTCCTTATTCATGCCATGTAAATTAAAGTATACAGAGCAAGTGATCTTCTTTTGCACTGCATGTATGATTCTGTTCTTCATCCGTAATCCAGTGGTGTGGTGAACCTACCCACTACAGCACAATGTCATATTCTGCAATGTCTTAACTATGAACAATGTCATATCATTCTACTACTCCCTCCGTCCGAAAATACTTGTCATTGAAATGGATGTATCTAGATGTATTTTAGTTCTAGACACATCCATTTTGATGACAAGTAATTCCGGATGGAGAGAGTATTATTTAAACCGTCTCTTTATTTGCCAATCTGAAATGGGATAAATTGACAGCACACTAACCATTGATACTTATGAGTTCTTGATCTTCAATCCAGTGGTGTCGTAAAGCTGCCAACTCCTTCACAATGTCATTTCCTGCCATGTCTTGACCTGAACAATACCATATTGTGTTAATGCAATTTTAAACTGTGTCACTTTATTCGTCAGTAAGAAATGTGATGAATTGTCAGCACTGATACTTTTATGTGCAAAACCTGTCATCTGTCTGCTTGTTTATCTTTCAGAGTGAGGAAGATTTAAGTGTTGAACAAGCGCAGTCTCATCATCTTGCCCAGCTGCTTGCGCTGCAGCTCCCCAGCAGGGCTAACCTTTCTTGAACTCTATTGAAGTGCTGTCGGTTTTGTATATTATTTTGTCGGCGTGTTTATTTGCACTGGTGGCGATCTTTGATGCCCAGTGTATGTAATCTGCTGTCTGCTTATGCTTTATTATCATAGTGGCAAACTTTGATGCCCAGTGGATGTAATATGTTGTAATTTCTTTATTGTATAGTCTAGGTTTTTTCTTATTCACGATGCTGCAGTTATTTTACTGTCTTCGCAGTAAACCGGCCAAACCATAAAATTACGGTACATAATCGGGCCGTCATGCAATCACGATGTAGGTTGGGCCTGAAACGTGCCGAACAGCTAACGGGCCGGCAGCAGCCCAAAATGAACCCCGGCCCATGATTGTGCGAATCAAATCACGGGCTTTTAATAGGCCAAAATTGTCCCGGTCCTTCTTTGGCCCAATCAGATATCGGCTGCGAGCAGGCCGGATGCAAACCGGGCCGTAGTTAGGCCCAACTATATGACGGGCATTTAACAGGCCGAAATTAATATAGGGCCGAAATGTTAAACGGGTCCTTAAGAGGCCAAAACTAATGTCAGGCCGAATTACTAAGTGGGCCTCTAGCAAGTGGGCCCAAAAGCATAGTGTCTAGTTGACGGGCCGAATCTGATATGGGCCATAATTGAGCCCATAGCCTCTTAAAGGGCCGTACCGGATCTGGGCCGTAATTTGGCCCAGAATGTGGTAGGGTTTAACGGGTCGGATCTCATATGGGCCACTATTAGGCCCGAAACGTGGCAGGCCATTAATGGACCGGATCAAATATGGGTCGGCATTTGGCCCAAAACATGGCAGCCAGTTAATGGGCCGGCCTACTAGGGCCCTCAAATTCTTGTGGGCCTATAGCTGGGCCGGCCCGTTAATGTCGGTGAAATCTCGTGGGCCTTTAGCCGGGCCGGCCCATTATGATCTGCAAGAATCTTGTGGGCCTTTACCTGGGCCGGCCCATTATGGCAAACAAAAATCTTGTGGGCCTTTACCTGGGCCGGCCCATTATGGCCCGTGAAATCTTGTGGGTCGTTAGCTGGACCAGCCCATTATGGCCCGCAAAATCTCGTGGGCCTTTAGCTGGGCCGACCCATTATGGTCCGCCAAATCGTGTGGGCCTTTAGTTGGGTCGGCCCATTTAAACTTGATGGGCCGGTCCACGTGTCAACATATCATCGTCGCGTCTCGCCCATTGGATGAGTGACACCTGTGCCAGCGTGGACCTGGCACGTGTCTCCTCTAGCCAATGATGATTTTACACGTGGAAAATCCCCATTCGTCGGGGCTGTTAACGGGTTATGGGATCCAAAACCCGACCCGATAGCTTAACGGCGTTCCGTTATGGTGGATGCCACGTGTCGGTCACCCTTGACGAAAGCACTTCTGTGACACGCGATTTATCGTCATGGAAGTGGACACTTCCGTGATGATAATTTTGGTAATGTCATGGAACACTTCTACGACAGCACAGGTATGACTATCTTGATTCTGTCATAAATTTGGCATGGATGTACATGCATGACAAAAAATGCGACCTACTGTGACAAACACGTATCATCACGGAAGTGTATTTTTTTGTACTGTGGATCTTCATCAACCTCTCCTTCCCCCTTGTTGGATCAAGAAGGAGGAGACGTCTTCCCAACCGTACGTGTGTTGAACGCGGAGGTGCCGTCCGTTCGGCGCTAGGATCTCCGGTGATTTGGATCACGATGTGTACGACCCCCTCAACCCCGTTCTCTTGAACGCTTCCGCACGCGATCTACAAGGGTATGTAGATGCACTCCTCTCTCTCGTTGCTAGACAACTCCATAGATTGATCTTGGTGAAGCATAGAAAATTTTTATTTTATGCAACGTTCCCCAACAGATGTTCCACGATGATTTCATCGAATGAACCATGATGTCGAGGATTCAAGTAATCCCGTATAAAATTCCTTTTGTCAATCGGTATGTTACTTGCCCGAGATTCGATCGTCAGTATCCCAATACCTCGTTCAATCTCGTTACCGGCAAGTCACTTTACTCGTACCGTAATGCATGATCCCGTGACCAACCACTTGGTCACATTGAGCTCATTATGATGATGCATTACCGTGTGGGCCCAGAGATACCTCTCTGTCATACGGAGTGACAAATCCCAGTCTCGATCCGTGTCAACCCAACAGACACTTTCAGAGATACCTGTAGTATACCTTTATAGCCACCCAGTTACGTTGTGACGTTTGGTACACCCAAAGCACTCCTACGGTATCCGGGAGTTACCGATCTCATGGTCTAAGGAAATGATACTTGACATTAGAAAAGCTCTAGCAAATGAACTACACGATCTTGTGCTATGCTTAGGATTGGGTCTTGTCCATCACGTCATTCTCCTAATGATGTGATCCTGTTATCAATGACATCCAATGTCCATGGTCAGGAAACCATAACCATCCATTGATCAACGAGCTAGTCAACTAGAGGCTCACTAGGGACATGTTGTGGTCTATGTATTCACACATGTATTATGATTTTCGGATAACACAATTATAGCATGAACAATAGACAATTATCATGAACAAGGAAATATAATAATAACCATTTTATTATTGCCTCTAGGGCATATTTCCAACAACGGCGATAAACAACGAGATGTGAAGGATGGCATCTGGAGCTAGATCGTGGAAATCTAGCCCTTAATAGAACATGAGCCCTCTTATGAAGGGATCAAGACTAAAGCCAAGCCCTTGGAGGAAGTGGGAGACAAATACGACACTCTCGTTGGGTTCAGGAGTAGGAATAACCTGCCCTTGAGCAGGTAGGCTGTGGGGGATTTCGGCGGTGAGATACCTAGCCTCCCTAAGCTTATTAATGTCCTCCTCTGTAATAGAAGAGGCCATCCACCGGCCTTGAAGGTTGGATCCAGACATGATTGAAGGTCCGAAGCACTTAGCCTAAACCTTGGGTGTTGGAACTCGAGGTAGGGGAAGGGAAGGATTGGGCGTGGAAAGAAAAGGACGGGTCTGGACCTCTTTATAAAGAAGGTGAATGTTAAGCGTCTCCCGCGTGGCCGTTTGGAACTTGCCTTAGACCGAGGAGTCATACTAACAACACGATTGGGTTACCCACGCCCGTATTGATGAGAATCCCGTGATAAGGGGGACATGATCTCTGCTTCGACAAGACGTGCCAATAAAACCGCCTTGCAATACGTGCAGTAGCAGGCTGGGAAAAACAGTTTGTATAATGACCGGGCCGCGGCGTGATGTCACTCTATGAAAAGTTGTCAGCAGATTAGATTTGTGGAATATTATGCTCTCTACGACGGTCTGTGAAATTTGTTTCTCAGAGTCGGACACGCTTTATGTGTTCAAAATCTACCTTGGAGTATTTGGAGAAGGAACCCGCCTTGCAATGCCGAAGACAATCTGCACGCCGGACTCATCGTCATTGAAGCCTGGTTCAGGGGCTACTGAGGGAGTCCTGGATTAGGGGGTCCTCGGACAGCCGGACTATATACTTTGGCCAGACTGTTGGACCATGAAGATACAAGATTGAAGACTTCGTCCCGTGTCTGGGTGGGACTCTCCTTTGCGTGGAAGGCAAGCTTGGCAATTCGGATATGTAGATTTCCTTCTCTGTAACCAACTATGTGTAACCCTAGCCCCCTCCGGTGTCTATATAAACTGGAGGGTTTAGTCCGTAGGACAACAACAATCATAGCCATAGGCTAGCTTCTAGGGTTTAGCCTCTACGATCTCGTGGTAGATCGACTCTTGTAATACTCATATCATCAAGATCAATCAAGCAGGAAGTAGGGTATTACCTCCATCGAGAGGGCCCGAACCTGGGTAAACATCGTGTCCCCCACCTCCTGTTACCATTAGCCTTAGACGCACAGTTCAGGACCCCCTACCCGAGATCCGCCGGTTTTGACACCGACAGTGGTATTGTTGGATGAAGCGGCCCGGACCTACATTCCATGACCGCGTTCATGAGACTGGTTCTACTGATGTGCTTCGCACACAGGTGGCTAGTGAGTGTCTGTTTCTCCAACTTTAGTTGAGTCGAGTGTGGCTACGCTTGGTCCTTGTTGGAAGGTTAAAATAACACAGTTGATGAAAAATTGTTGTGGTTTTGATGCGTAGGTAAGAACGTTTCTTGCTAGAAGCCCGTAGCAGCCACGTAAAACTTGCAACAACAAAGTAGAGGATGTCTAACTT
The DNA here is from genome assembly GCF_002162155.2 of Triticum dicoccoides. Classification (NCBI taxonomy): domain Eukaryota; kingdom Viridiplantae; phylum Streptophyta; class Magnoliopsida; order Poales; family Poaceae; genus Triticum; species Triticum dicoccoides. Next base: position 604,033,317 of record NC_041381.1, on the reverse strand, counting down.
GTTTTTGCAGGGCTTGCTATGTTGTGATATGGTCAAGCATGATGTGATATGAATTGTTGTATGAGATGATCATGTTTTGTAACAAAGTTATCGGCAACTGGCAGGAGCCATATGGTTGTCGCTTTATTTTATGAAATGCAATCGCCATGTAATTGCTTTACTTTATCACTAAGCGGTAGCGATAGTCATAGAAGCAATAGTTGGTGAGACGAAAGCGATGCTACGATGGAGATCAAGATGTCAAGCCGGTGACAATGGAGATCATGACGGTGCTTTGGAGATGGTGATCAAAGGCACAAGATGATGATGGCCATATCATGTCACATATTTTGATTGCATGTGATGTTTATCTTTTATGCATCATATTTTGCTTAGTACAGAGATAGCATTATAAGATGATACCTCACTAAATTTCAAGGTATAAGTGTTCTCCCTGAGTATGAAGCGTTGCTACAGTTCGTCGTGTCGAGACACCACATGATGATCGGGTGTGATAAGCTCTACGTTCACATACAACAGGTGCAAGCCAGTTTTGCACATGCAGAAAATACTTGGGTTAAACTTGACGAGCCTAGCATATGCAGATATGGTCTCGGAACACTGAGACCGAAAGGTCGAACATGAATCATATAGTAGCTATGATCAAAAAAGAGATGTCACCATTGAAAACTACTCCATCTCACGTGATGATCGGACATGGTTTGGTTGATTTGGATCACATGATCACTTAGATATGATTGGAGGGATGTCTATCTAAGTGGGAGTTCTTAAGTAATATGATTAATTGAACTTTAATTTATCATGAACTTAGTCCTGATAGTATTTTGCAAATTATGTTGTAGATCAATAGCTTGCGTTATAGCTTACCTATGTTTTTATATGTTCCTAGTGAAAACTATGTTGAAAGATTATAGTAGCAATGATGCGGACTGGGTCCGTAATCTGAGGTTTATCCTCATTGCTGCATAGAAGAATTATGTCCTTGATGCACCGCTAGGTGACAGGCCTATTGCAGGAGCAGATGCAGACGTTATGAATGTTTGGCTAGCTCAATATGATGAATACTTGATATAGTGCACCATGCTTTACGGCTTAGAATCGGGACTTCAAAGACATTTTGAATGTCATAGACCATATGAGATGTTCTAGGAGTTGAAGTTAATATTTCAATTAAATACCCGAGTTGAGAGATATGAAGTCCCCAACAAGTTCTATAGCTAAAAGATGGAGGAGAATAGCTCAACCAGTGAGCATGTGCTCAGATTGTCTGGGTACTACAATCGCTTGAATCAAGTGGGAGTTAATCTTCCAGATAAGATAGTGATTGACATAATTCTCTAGTCACCGTCACCAAGTTAGTAGAACTTTGTGATGAACTATAGTATGCAAGGGATGGCAAAAACGATTCCCGAGCTCTTCGTGATGCTGAAATCGACGAAAGGTAGAAATCAAGAAAGAGCATCAAGTGTTGATGATTGACAAGACCACTAGTTTCAAGAAAAGGGCAAAGGTAAAGAAAGGGAACTTCAAGTAGAATGGCAAGCAAATTATCACTCCCGTGAAGAAGCCCAAAGCTGGACCAAAGCCTGAAACTGAGTGCTTCTACTGCAAAGGAAATGGCCACTGGAAGCGAAAATGCCCTGAATATTTGGTGGATAAGAAGGATGGCAAAGTGAACAAGGGTATATTTGATATACAGGTTATTGATGTGTACCTTACTAGTGTTTATAGTAGCCCTTGGGTATTTGATACTTGTTCGGTTGCTAAGATTAGTAACTCGAAACAGGAGTTACAGAATAAACAGAGACTAGTTGAGGGTGAAGTGATGATGTGTGTTGGAAGTGGTTCCAAGATTGATATGATCATCATCGCACACTCCCTATACTTTCGAGATTAGTGTTGAACCTAAATAAATGTTATTTGGTGTTAGCATAAATATGATTATATCATGTTTATTGTGATACAATTGTTCATCTAAGACAGAGAATAAATTGTTATTCTGTTTACATGAATAAATCCTTCTATGGTCATACACCCAATGTTGATGGTTTATTGAATCTTGATCGTAGTGATACACATATTCATAATATTGATGCCAAAAGATGCAAAGTTGATAATGATAGTGCAACATATTTGTGGCATTGCCGTTTGGGTCATATCGGTGTAAAGCGCATGAAGAAACTCCATAAAGATGGATTTTTGGAATCACTTGATTATGAATCATTTGAAGCTTGCGAACCGTGCCTTATGGGCAAGATGACTAAAACTTCGTTCTCCAGAACAATGGAATGAGCTAGTGACTTATTGGAAATAATACATACTGATGTTTGCGGTCCAATGAGTGTTGAGGCTCGTGGCGGGTATCATTATTTTTTGACCTTCACACATGATTTGAGCAGATATGGGTATATCTAGTTAATGAAACACAAGTCTAAAACATTTTAAAAGTTCAAAGAATTTCAGAGTGAAGTGGAGAATCATCGTAACAAGCAAATAAAGTTTCTACGATCTAATTGTAGAGCTAAATATTTGAGTTACGAGTTTGGCCTTCATTAAAAACAATGTGAAATAGTTTCATAGCTCATGCCACCTAGAACACCACGGCGTAATGGTGTGTCCGAACGTCCTAACCGCACTTTATTAGATATGGTGCAATCTATGATGTCTCTTACCGATTTAGCACTATCGTTTTGGATGCATTAGAGACAACTGCATTCACTTTAAATAGGGCACCATCAAAATCCGTTGAGACGACGCCTTATGGAACTATGGTTTGGCAAGAAACCAAAGTTGTCGTTTCTTAAAGTTTGGGGCTGCGATGCTTATGTGAAAAAGCTTCAACCTGATAAGCTCGAACCCAAATCGGAGAAATGTGTCTTCATAGGATACCCACAGGAAACTGTTGGGTACACCTTCTATCACAGATCCGAAGGCAAGATATTCATTGCTAAGAATGGATCCTTTCTAGAGAAGGAGTTTCTCTCGAAAGAAGTGAGTGGGAGGAAAGTAGAACTTGATGAGGTAATTGTACCTTCTCCCGAATTGGAAAGTAGTTCATCACAGAAATCAGTTCCAGTGATTCCTACACCAATTAGTGAGGAAGCTAATGATGATGATCATGAAACTTCAGATCAAGTTACTACCGAATCTCGTAGGTCTTCCAGAGTGCGATCCGCATCAGAGTGGTACTGTAATCCTATTCTGGAAGTCATGTTACTAGACCATGATGAACCTACATACTATGAGGAAGCGATGATGAGCCCAGATTCCGTGAAATGGCTTGAGGCCATGAAATCTGAGATGGGATCCATGTATGAGAACAAAGTGTGGACTTTGGTGGACTTGCCCGATGATCGGAAAGCCATATTAAATAAATGGATCTTCAAGAGGAAGACGGACACTGATAGTAGTGTTACTATCTACAAAGCTTGATTTGTCACAAAAGGTTTTCAACAAGTTCAAGGTGTTGACTACAATGAGATTTTCTCAACTGTAGCGATGCTTAAATCCGTCCGAATCATGTTAGCAGTTGCCATATTTAATGAAATCTGGTAGATGGATGTCAAAATTGCATTCCTGAATAGATTTCTGGATGAAGAGTTGTATATGATACAACCAGAAGGTTTTGTCATCCAAAGGGTGCTAACAAAGTGTCCAAGCTCCAGCGATCCATCTATGGACTGGTGCAAGCATCTCGGAGTTGGAATATACGCTTTGATGAGTTGATCAAAGCATATAGTTTTATACAGACTTGTAGTGAAGCCTGTATTTACAAGAAACTGAGTGGGAGCACCACAGCCTTTCTAATAAGTATATGTGATTGACATATTGTTGATCGGAAATAATGTAGAATTTTCTGGAAAGCATAATGGAGAGTTTGAAAGGAGATTTTTCAAAGAAAGACCTCAGTGAAGCTGCTTTCATATTAGGCATCAAGATCTATAGAGATAGATCAAGACGCTTAATTGGACTTTCACAAAGCACATACCTTGATATAGTTTTGAAGAAGTTCAAAATGGATCAGTCAAAGAAAGGGTTCTTGCCTGTATTACAAGGTGTAAACTTGAGTAAGACTCAAAGCACGACCACAGCAAAAAATAGAAAGAGAATGAAAGTCATTCCCTATGCCACAGTCATAGATTCTATAAAGTATGATGTGCTGTGTACCAGACCTATTGTGTACCTTGCCATAAGTTTTGGCAAGGGGGTACAATAGTAATCTAAGAGTAGATCACTGGGCAGCGGTCAAAATTATCCCTAGTGAGGACTAAGGAAATATTTCTCGATTATGGAAGTGATAAAAGAGCTCGTCGTAAAGAGTTATGTCGATGCAAGCTTTTACACTGATCCAGATGACTCATAGTCTCAATCTGGATACATATTGAAAGTGGGAGCAATTAGATAGAGCAGCTCCGTGCAGAGCATTGTAGACATAGAATATTTGCAAAATACATACAGCTCTGAATGTGACAGACACGTTGACTAAACTTCTCTCACAAGCAAAACATGATCACACCTTGGTACTCTTTGGGTGTTAATCACATAGCGATGTGACATAGACTATTGACTCTAGTAAACCCTTTGGGTGTTGGTCACATGATGATGTGAACTATGGGTGTTAATCACATACAAATGTGAATATTGTTGTTAAATCACATGGTGATGTGAACTAGATTATTGACTCTGGTGCAAGTGGGGGACTGAAGGAAATATGCCCTAGAGGCAATAATAAAGTTATTATTTATTTCCTTAATTCATGATAAATGTTTATTATTCATGCTAGAATTGTATTAACCGGAAACTTAGTACATGCGTGAATACATAGACAAGACCTATAGTCCCTAGTATGCCTCTACTTGACTAGCTCGTTAATCAAAGATGATTATGTTTCCTAACCACAGACATGTGTTGTCATTTGATGAACGGGATCACATCATTAGGAGAATGATGTGATGGACATGACCCATCCATTAGCTTAGCATTATGATCGTGTCAGTTTCATTGCTACTGCTTTCTTCATGACTTATACAAGTTCCTCAGACTATGAGATTATGCAACTCCCGAATACCAGAGGAACACTTTGTGTTCTACAAAACTTCACAACATAAATGGGTGATTGTAAAGGTGCCCTAGAGGTGTCTACAAAGGTGTTTGTTGGTTTGGCATAGATCGAGATTAGGATTTATCACTCCGTGTTTTGGAGAGGTATCTCTGGGCCCTCTCGGTAATACTCATCACTATAGCCTTGCAAGCATTGTGACTAATGAGTTAGTTGCGGGATGAAGTATTACGGAACGAGTAAAGAGACTTGCCGGCAACGAGATTAAACTAGGTATTGAGATACCGACGATCGAATCTCGGGCAAGTAACATACCGATGACAAAGGGAACAACGTACGTTGTTATGCGGTTTGACAGATAAAGATCTTCGTAGAATATGTAGGAACCAATATGAGCATCCAGGTTCTGCTATTGGTTATTGACCGAAGATGTGTCTTGGTCATGTCTACATAGTTCTTGAACTCGTAGGGTCCGCACGCTTAACGTTCAATGACGATTGGTATTATGAGTTTATGTGTTTTGATGTACCGAAGGTAGTTCGGAGTTCTGGATGTGATCACGGACATGACGAGGAGTCTTGAAATGGTCAAGACATGAAGATTGATATATTGGACGACTATGTTTGGACATCGGAATGGTTCCGGATGAGTTCGGGCATTTACCGGAGTACCGGGGGGTTATCGGAACCCCCGGGGAGTGTATGGGCCTTATTGGGCCATACTGGGAGAGAGGAGGCGGCGGCTAGGAGGAGGGCACCCCCCCCCCAAAGCTCAATCCGAAATGGGTGGGGGGCGGCCCCCTTTCCTTCCCTCTCTCTCCCCCTTCCTTCCTCTCCTACTCCAACTTGGGAAAGGGGAATCCTACTCCCGCTAGGAGTAGGACTCCCCCCTCGGGAGCACCATAGAGGGCCGGCCCTTCCCCTCCTCAACTCCTTTATATACGGGGGAGGGGGCACCCCATAGACACACAAGTTGACAATTGTTTAGCCATGTGCGGTGCCCCCCTCCACAGTTACACACCCCGGTCTTATCGTTGTAGTGCTTAGGCGAAGCCGTGCGCTGGTAAGTTCATCATCACCGTCACCACACCGTCGTGCTGACGAAAGTCTCCCTCAACCTCAACTGGATCAAGAGTACGAGGGACGTCTCCGAGCTGAACATGTGCTGAACGCAGAGGAGCCGTACGTTCGGTGCTTGGATCGGTTGGATCGCGAAGACGTTCGACTACATCAACAGCGTTAACTAAACGCTTACGCTTTCGGTCTACGAGGGTACGTGGACACACTCTCCCCTCTCGTTGCTATGCATCACCTATATAGATCTTGCGTGATCGTAGGAAAATTTATGAAATTACTGTGTTCCCCAACAGAACTCTCCCTCGACCCTCTACTGGATCAAGAGTTCGAGGGACGTCATCGAGCTGAATGTGTGCTGAACACGGAGGTGCCGTACGTTCGGTACTTGGATTGGTTGGATCGTGAAGACATCCAACTACATCAATCGCGTTAACTAACGCTTCCGCTTTCAGTCAACGAGGGTACATGGACACTCTCTCCTCCTCTCGTTGCTATGCATCTCCTAGATAGATCTTGCGTGATCATAGGAAATTTTTTGAAATTGCATGCTACGTTCCCCAACAATTCTATGCTAGGATCCAAGAAGTGTCTTCAGCATTGGGTGATCACAAATATTGCAGTCCAAACAGTGCCACCACTGCCCTGCAAAACTTGTAGAAACAATCAATGGTCATGGACTCAGCCATGCATCCATAGTCTTCCAGTGAATCACCAGGAGCTCCGTATGCAAGCATCCTCATAGTTGCCGTGCACTTCTGGAGTGAGGTGAATCCAAGTGTGCCCGTGCAATCCTTCTTGCAGTTGAAGTAGATGTAGAACTCATGGAAGGAATTCACAATCCTTATAGGAAGAGCTTTCGGCTCATCCGGTAACGGCGCCGAAATACTTTGTCGTTGTGCACTGGAGCATCGGCGAAGTAGTCGGAGTAGAGCAAGCAATAGCCTTCCAACCGATGCCTCTCTTTTCTCTTTAGCCAGCCCGACACCGAGCCACCTCACCGCGGCTTTGCATTTCTCACGAGCAGGCTGGCCAGGGCGGCGAGGACCATGAGATGCTCTTCGTCCTGGGCATCGGCATCGGCTTCCTCCCCCAGCAGTGCCGCGAGCGCCTCCTCATCATCCAAATCCATCGCCGAGCTGACAAATCACCGAACACCTAGCAGGCATGGTAGGCGAGCAGCCGCCGGTGTTCCAGCCCCACGTGGCCGGTGATAACCCACAAGTATAGGGGATCGCAATAGTTTTTGAGGGTAGAGTATTCAACCCAAATTTATTGATTCAACACAAGGGGAGCCAAAAAATATTCTCAATTACTAGCAAATGAGTGGTCAATTCAACCACACCTAAAAGACTTAATATCTACAGTAAAGTATTTAGTAGCAAAGTGAAAGCACAAGTGCTCCCTAGGTGGTTTTGGTAATTAATGTCAACATATCTCTTGTTGGACTAACACTTTTACCTAGTATATTTCAGACAAGTTCAACAATGGAGTGGCATGGACTAAAGGATGTGGAACCCCTTCTAGATGCTAAGGACAAAGGATTGGCTCAAGCTCCAAGATCAAGATTCTACATGTTTCCATTTCAGTGATCCAAGATCACATTGAGTCTATAGGAAAAGCCAATACTATCAAGAGGGGATGAGGTGTTGCTTAATGGCTTGCTTGCTCAAAGTGCTTAGTGATATGCTCCAAATCCCTCAACTACCTTCTCACATCCACATATGTCCTAAACCCAAAAGTCCAACTCGGCCACACCGATTCTTTCTATCCGTCGCCACCGAGTTCAGATGTATTAGCCACTGCCACAAACCCTAGGCAAATCGGTCTCACCGATAGGGATCTCGGTCTCACCGAGATGGGATTGTAATCTCTCTGTGTATGTCCATTACCAAAATCGGTCTCACCGAGTTTCAGCAATCGGTACTACCGAGATTACAATGGGAACTCTCTGGTTAGCTTATTACCAAAATCGGTCCCACCGAGTTTGTGTAATCGGTCTCACCAAGTTTGCCTGACCAACTCTCTGGTTAGCTTATTACCAAAATCGGTCCCATCGAGTTTGTGTAATCGGTCTCACCGAGATTACGTTATGCCCTAACCCTAACCATATTGGTCCTACCGAGTTGCGTGTCGGTCCCACCGAAAATCCTAACGGTCACTAGGTTTACTAAATCGGTCTGACCGAGTTTGTTGATTCGGTCCCACCGAGATTGGTAAATTGTGTGTAACGGTTAGATTTTGTGTGGAGGCTATATATACCCCTCCACCTCCTCTTCATTCGTGGAGAGAGCCATCAGAATAAGCCTACACTTCCAGCATCCTATTTTTGAGAGAGAACTACCTACTCATGTGTTGAGGCCGAGATATTCCATTCCTACCATATGAATCTTGATCTCTAGCCTTCCCCAAGTTGCTTTCCACTCAAATCTTCTTTCCACCAAATCCAAATCCTGTGAGAGAGAGTTGAGTGTTGGGGAGACTATCATTTGAAGCACAAGAGCAAGGAGTTCATCATCAACGCGCCATTTGTTACTTCTTGGAGAGTGGTGTCTCCTAGATTGGCTAGATGTCACTTGGGAGCCTCCGACAAGATTGTGGAGTTTAACCAAGGAGTTTTTAAGGGCAAGGAGATCGCCTACTTCGTGAAGATCTACCGCTAGTGAGGCAAGTCCTTCGTGGGCGACGGACATGGTGGGATAGACAAGGTTGCTTCTTCGTGGACCATTCGTGGGTGGAGCCCTCCGTGGACTCGCGCAGCCGTTACCCTTCGTGGGTTGAAGTCTCCACCAACTTGGATGTACGATAGCACCACCTATCGAAACCACGACAAAAACATCCGTGTCTCCAATTGCGTTTGAATCCTCCAATCCCTTCCCTTTACATTCTTGCAAGTTGCATGCTTTACTTTCTGCTACTCATATACTCTTTGCATGCTTGCTTGTTATGTATTGTGAGAGTTAAATTTGTGCCTAAACTCCACTCCAACTTAAAGAAGCTAAAAACTGCTACTTTGGGCACC
>NC_041381.1:603969202-604023754 GCF_002162155.2 Triticum dicoccoides | reverse complement strand
AATATGGAAGTAATGGTAACGGTAGCAAAACTAACAATAGTAGTTTTGTAGCAATCGTAACAATGGCAACGGAAAAGTAACTTAGCAAAGATCAATATGAAACAAGCTTGTAGGCAATGGATCAATGATGGATAATTATGTTAGATGACATTCATCATGCAACAGTTATAACATAGGGTGACACAAAACTAGCTCCAATTCATCAGTATAATGTAGGTATGTATTCTGAATATAGTCATACGTACTTATGGAAAAGAACTTGCATGGCATATTTTGTCCTACCCTCCCGTGGCAGCGGGGTCCTATTGAAAACTAAGGGATATTAAGGCCTCCTTTTAATAGAGTACTGGACCAAAGCATTAACACTTAGTGAATACATGAACTCCTCAAACTACGGTCATCATCGAGAAGTGTCCCGACTATTGTCACTCTGGGGTTGCCGGATCATAACACGTAGTAGGTGACTATAACTTGCAAGATAGGATCAAGAACTCACATATATTCATGAAAACATAATAAGTTCATATCTGAAATCATGGCGCTCAGGCCCTAGCGACAAGCATTAAGCATAGCAAAGTCATAGCAACATCAATCTTAGAACATAATGGATACTAGGGATCAAACCCTATTGAAAGTGCAACTATCCCTGGGTGGTTTTGGTAATTCCTAACAACATATAGCTCATTGAGCTAATGCCACTTCTCAGGAAAGCTCAATGATTGGCATGGCATGGATGAGAAAAGTGGATCCCTCAAATGCTAAGGACAAAAGGATTGGCTTAAGCTCAAAGCTCAAGACTCTACATTTTCAATTTTAGTGATCAAAGATCACATTGAGTCTATAGGAAAATCCAATACTATCAAGGAGGGATAAGGTGTTGCTTAATGGCTTTCTTGCTCAAAATGCTTAGTAATATGCTCCAAAGCCCTCAACTACTTTCTCACATCCACATATGACCTAAAGCAAAAGTTCAACTTGGCCCCACCGATTCTTTCTATCCGGCGCCACTGAGTTCAGATGTCATCGCCACTGCCACAAAACCTAGGCAAATCGGTCTCACCGATAGGGATCTCGGTCTCACCGAGATGGGATTGTAATCTCTCTGTTTCCCTTCATAATGTTTTGGTCCAACCGAGATGAGCGATCGGTCCCACCGAGACTGCAATGCAAACTCTCTGTTTCCCTTTTGTAACATTTCGATCTAGCCGAGATGAGCGAATCGGTCCCACCGAGTTTGCCTGACCAACTCTCTGGTTAGCTTATTACCAAAATCTGTCTCACCAAGTTTGTGTAATCGGTCTCACCGAGATTACGTTATGCCCTAATCCTAACCATATCGGTCCTACCGAGTTGCATGTCGGTCCCACCAAAAATCCTAACGGTCACATTATTTGCTAAATCGGTCCGACCGAGTTTGACGATTCGGTCCCACCGAGATTGGCAAGTTGTGTGTAACGGTTAGAATTTGTGTGGAGGCTACATATACCCCTCCACCCACTCTTCATTCGTGGAGATATCCATCAGAACATGCCTACACTTCCAACTTACATTTTCTGAGAGAGAACCACCTACACTTGTGTTGAGGTCAAGATATTCCATTCCTACCATATGAATCTTGATCTCTAGCCTTCCCCAAGTTGCTTTCCACTCAAATCTTCTTTCCACCAAATCCAAATCCTGTGAGAGAGAGTTGAGTGTTGGGGAGACTATCATTTGAAGCACAAGAGCAAGGAGTTCATCATCAACACACCATTTGTTACTTCTTGGAGAGTGGTGTCTCCTAGATTGGCTAGGTGTCACTTGGGACCCTCCGACAAGATTGTGGAGTTGAACCAAGGAGTTTGTAAGGGCAAGGAGATCGCCTACTTCGTGAAGATCTACCCTAGTGAGGCAAGTCCTTCATGGGTGACGGCCATGGTGGGATAGACAAGGTTACTTCTTTGTGGACCCTTCATTGGTGGAGCCCTCCGTGGACTCGCTCAGTCATTACCCTTCATGGGTTGAAGTCTCCATCAACGTGGATGTACGATAGCACCACCTATCGGAACCACGGCTCAAAAATCTCCGTGTCTCCAAATTGCGTTTGCACACTCCAAACCCTTACCTTTACATTCTTGCAAGTTGCATGCTTTACTTTCCGCTGCTCATATACTCTTTGCATGCTTGCTTGAATCGTGTTAAGATTGCTTGACCTGTGCTAAGTTGCTAAAATCTGCCAAGAACTAAAATTGGGAAAAGGAAAGTCTTTTAGTTGGTCAAGTAGTCTAATCACCCCCCCCCCTCTAGACATACTTTCAATCCTACAAGTGGTATCAGAGCTTTGGTCTGTATTTGCTTTGATTTCCATAGCTTTCTGTTGTCATAGCCTTGGTTTCACAACCTAGGAGAGTATGGCGTCTAGCGAGGGAAATTACCACCGTAGAGGTCCTTACTTTGATGGTACTAATTTTGCTAGTTGGAAGCATAAGATGAAAATGCATATTCTTGGACATAACCCCGCCGTTTGGGGTATTGTGTGTATTGGCTTGCAAGGTGAATTCTTTGATGGGAGAGAACCGAACCGTCAAGCTACCATGGAAGAGTTGAAGATGCTGCAATACAACGCTCAAGCTTGTGATATCCTCTTCAACGGATTGTGCCCCGAAGAATTCAACAAAATCATTCGTCTTGAGAATGCAAAGGAAATTTGGGATACTTTGATTGACATGCATGAAGGTACCTAATCCGTCAAGGAATCCAAATTGGATGTGCTTCAAAGTCAACTTGACAAGTTCAGAATGAAGGATGGTGAAGGTGTCGCTGAAATGTACTCTAGGCTTGCTCTCATCACAAATGAGATTACCGGCTTAGGAAGTGAAGAGATGACCGACAAATTCATCATCAAGAAGATCCTAAGAGCCTTGGATGGAAAATATGATAATGTGTGCACATTGATCCAAATGATGCCCAATTACAAAGATCTCAAGCCAATGGAAGTCATTGGAAGAATTTTTGCTCATGAGATGTCACTCAAGGACAAGGAAGAGCTTCACAACAAGTCAAGTGGTGCTTACAAAGCCTCATGTGAATCCCCCACATCATCAAGTGAGAAACAAACCTTCAATGAAGAATTGAGCCTAATGGTGAAGAGCTTCAACAAGTTCTACAAGAGTAGAAGCAAGGAAAGAAGTTCCAAGTCAAGGTCCTACAATGACAAAAGATCTTCTAGTCGTGAGCGTAATTGCTACAATTGTGGAAGACCAGGACACTATTCCAATGAGTGTACGGCACCCTAGAAAAGAAGAGAAGAATCTCCAAAGAGAAGAAGTAGAAGAGAAGAATCACCACCAAGAGAGAGGAGGAGGAGAGATGATCGTTATGAACGAAGAACATCCCGGAGAAGCAAGGATTCGGAAAGGAAGGATAAGTCATCAAGGAGCTACACAAAACTAAGACATCAAGCTCATGTTGGTGAATGGGTATCCGGCTCCAAATCCGACCATCACTCCGAGAGAGGCTATCACTCTGACTCAGAACATACTCTGTTGCCGGTCTAGCACTTGTGTCAACCAACTCCTATGACATATTTGATTCACCAAATGAAGGACTTGGAAGATGCTTCATGGCTAAAGGCCCAAAGGTATCACACCCCGAGTATGTTGATTTCAATAGTGATGAAGATGACTTGTTAGGTGATGATGATTTACTTGTTGACAACTCTAGTGATGAATACTATGATGAAACGTCAATTAATCATGCTAATGAAGATAAAACGAATGACAATGATAAGGAGAAGATTGATCTCCTAACTAAAGAACTAAACACTCTTAAGTTAGCTCATGAAACTATCTTAGGAGATCATCGAGAACTTTTAAGGACTCATGAGAAGTTACGCTTTGAAAATCTCAACCTTGAGCAAGAACATGAGTTTTTAAAAGCAATCAATGATGATCTCCGCAAGAAAAGTTCTTCTTACATTGCCAAGCGTTTACTCTTATCTACTTACATGCCTCAAGTCAAGTCTAGTAACAAGAACAAGAAAGATTCTTCCTCTAGTAGTAACAATAATCATGCTAAATCCAATGTTGTTGCTTCTAGTAGATCTCTTGATTCCACTAATGATTCTCTTAGCCAAGTTACACTTGAGCAAGAAAATAGCTTATTGAAGGGAATTATAGAGAAAGGTGTTTACAAGAGCCTTGCCGGGAGTAAGCAATTCGAGGAAATTGTATGCAAGCAAGGAAGGCACCGGAAGAACCAAGGTGTTGGTTTTGAACGAAAGTTCAATGCCAATGGAGTTGAGTGGGAAGAAGATCAATACCCCAGACGAAGTTTGTTCCTCAACAAGAGAAGTATGATCCTACTTCTTTCAAAGGTACACAAGCTCAAGATGATCTTCCACCACAAGACCACAAGCAAAAAAGGCAAGGATAAGCTTCAGGAGGAGATTGATGCATTTGAAGAAGCTCCTAAGGCCTTGGTCAAGTGGGTTACCAAGACTTCATCAAGTTCTACAACTCCAAGGATTTCCATCAAGATGATGTGGATCCCGAAGAAGAAGAACTAGAGAGTTCTTGAGGGTGACTCCGCCAACATATTTCACTCTTATCATTTTGGCAAGGACAAGTGCAATCAACTTCCACATCTTGCACTAGTTCAAGGAGTCACAAACCCTCTTGTTGGTAAGACAAGTTAGAAGGTAACCTAATGCTTTCATAGACATCATCTTGTGTGTGTGCATCACTCTATGTCTATGTATATCCTTGTTTGTTCCTTGTGGGACTAACCCGTGTAGGTATTGAAAGTGCAACTCACTCCAATGACTGCTCCAAATGATCTACATCAACATTGAGCATCCACATCTTCAACATCTACATGAAGTCATCATCGACAAAACCCAAGGTTAGTTCATCCCTCTTAGGGGGGATCTCACATCTAGGGGGAGCTTTACTCAAAGAATTGAGTCAAAGCAACTCTAATGATGTGAACACAACAATGCTTTATGTAAAAGTGGTAACCCCACTTGTGCTTAAACCATGAGTATGAACTATGATCAAATGTTCTCATTTGACTCCTAAGTCAATATACTCATATATAGATGACCTAGTCATCACCAATTGCTTGATAGATGCTAGAAATGTTTGTGCATGCTTTGCCACAAATTTCATTTGCCATTTTATTGTGTGAGCATGTTGGTTGCATAATTTACTCATTCGAGGACATCCACTTGTAGCTTTGTTTGTTTGGTTTCTTTTTCTTTTGCCAAGTGGATGGACAAGAATGCCTAAGAACCTTCTCTAGCTATCTATGCTCTTCTTGTCTCAAACTCTATTCATGCTATATCACAAAGTTTGATCAAGTCAGATTCGAACCACTCTGTGTGAGGAGCACTCGGAGTCCCCGATTCGTCATAGACTTAAACTTCCAAAACCTCTTTGAGCGTTTCGGTCTGACCGATTCATCCATTTCGGTCATACCGAGATCACTAAGTTGATCTAGGTTTTCAATCTCGGTGCAACCGATTTGAACTTTTCGGTCACACCGAGTTGCTGTAACTGCTTGCAGTAATGCATCTCGGTGCCACCGAGTTGTTCCACTCGGTCACACAGACAGGGTCAGGCTATATATACCCCCGGGCCAAAATTTGGAAATTTTTCCAAAACTCTTCGCCCGCGCACAGCCTGCTCTGCCTCTTCGGGTCTCCGGATCGTCCTCCTCGTCGCTAGCGACCTCCAGCCGCTGGTCTCCACCGCTGTCAACGGGAATCGTCTCCGCCGTTGTCGCCATAGCAAATCCATCGCCGCATTAGGGTATGGATTTGAACTTTGTGCTATTCCTAACTCCGATTCCTAGCACATTGCATTGCCATGAATCTTGCCACATTTTAAATCACTCTATTCAGCATAATCACTCCATAGATTAGTTTTGGATTAAAAA
This sequence comes from Triticum dicoccoides, assembly GCF_002162155.2. NCBI lineage: Eukaryota > Viridiplantae > Streptophyta > Magnoliopsida > Poales > Poaceae > Triticum > Triticum dicoccoides. The sequence goes on along the minus strand of NC_041381.1, from coordinate 604,017,838 downwards.
TTTAGGGTTAGGTTTCCGCTGAACTCATCTCGGACCGACCGAGTTGTAGAAGTTAGTCTCACCGATTTGGCTCAGGCCAGTGCACATGTGATTTCGGTCTGACCAAGAATTGCAAATTGGTGTGACCGAGTTCAATTCTTTGTGAAACCCTAGCAGTCTCGGTGCCACCGAACTTTGACTCGGTCTGACCGAATTCACTAGTTTAGGTTCCAAAAGTTGCTTCGGTATCACCGAGTTTACAAATCAGTAGCTCCGAAATGCTTTCTGTGGAAAACTAAAACTAAGTTTTTGACTCAATGTTTTGCAAAAACCTCTATTCTTCGTGATGCTCATCTACTCTACCTCATCTACATCTATTCACGGGGTATGTTGTCAGAGTTTGCATCATGTCAGATCAGAGTGACAGTCAGAACAAGTCTCAGGAGCAAGTTCACATAAGTGAGGGCACTAGTTCCTCTAGCAGCTATGATGAGGGTAGCAAGAGCACACCCAGCAATTTGCCCAAGGCAGCCACCAGGACCAGAAAGAAGAAGACCTCAGATTCTAAAGATGAGGACTATGTAGCTGTTGAGGATGAGGCCACTTCCAAAAAGAAGGTGCTGAAAAAGGAATATGGCACAACTGCTACCACTAAGCCAGGAATGAAAACAAAGGTTTCTGCCAAGAGAGTTCCCATGTCAAAGGCCAGAGCATCCACTCAAGAGACTTTGGGATCTGAACCCAAAGAACAAGCTGTGGTTGAAAAGAAAAGGAAAGAAAGGGTCAAGAAGACCATGGCCAGAGTTGTTGGAAAGCCCTCAATGATGGAAGAAGAAGAGGAAGAGAATGCTGCACCAGCTCCTAAAGCTCAGAAGCTGATGGGAGATGCTATAAGAACTGGGGCTGCTCCATCTAAGCCTAAAGTTGCTCCCAAGGCTGCTGCTCCTAAAACCAAGTCTGCACCTAAGAGGAACACCATGAACATTCCAGCTGAAGAGAAGAATAAGGCCCCAGTGCCTGAAGCTGCTGAAGAAGAAGATGATGATTCACTTGTCTTGAGAAAGTTGAAGCCCAAGATTTCAGATCATAATGATGCTCATCCAATAGCAGAGGATATGAAGCTCAGGAAGGATGCAGGTCTGAGACTCTAGAGACAGACTGATCCCTATGCTGTCAGAAGAAGAACTGTTGTGGACTACAGGTTCCACACTAAGGAATAGCAGGATTTCTATGAGACAGTATTGCTTGACAAGAAGCCCATAGTATGTGACATGAGATGGGTTGATTGGGATTATATCAAGAAGAATGAAGAGCATTATCCAAGAGTTTATGACAGTTTCAAGTCTTGTGGAGTAGATGACTTTGTTGGCCAGAAGCTCACCAAATGGAATGATGAGCTCATTATGCAGTTTTACTCCACAGCTCACTTCTACCCAGATGGGAAGATAGTCTGGATGTCATAGGGTACTAGGTACCAATCCACTGTTGAGGAATGGTCTGAATTGATAAATGCTCCAAAAGAGAATGAGGATGACTTGGATGTCTATGCCAAGAAGAAGAAAGACCACAACTCCATGGCTAGCATGTACAGAGAGATCCTAGATGCTGCTCTAGAGACACATAAGTTTGGATCTGTACATTATCTGTTGTCAGGATTGCCTACTATCAACTGGATCTTAAGGCACACCTTGTTGCCCAAGTCAGGTGATCACAAGATGATCAGAGGCCATGCAATCAACTTGCTACATATATTTGATGTGCCTCAGAAATTCAAAGTCATGAGCCTGATTGTGGAAACAATCAAAAGGACTGCTGCTGATCAGAAGAGGAGTTGTGGGTATGCCCCACACATTCATGAGCTTATAAACTCCAAGATGGGCATTGGCACATATCTTTTGGACAAGGAGCACTTTGCCCATCTATCCTGATTTCGAGGACAACACCATTGTGATGGATGAAAATGAACCATCATCTGTGCAAGCACAAGAGAAGAAGGAGAAGGCAAGGGCTGAGAAGGCTGCAAAGATGCCAATTGCTGAAGAGGCATCTCAGATTTTCTTGAAGAGCAAGCAAGATCATCTTGGCTACTTGATTGCCTCCACCTTGAGGATTGAGAAGGGCTTGGCCACCCTAACTCAAAACCAGGAGAGCTTGGAGAGAATCATAGAGCAGAAGTTCTATGATCTTGATGTGAAGGTCACTGAGATCCAATCAGTTGTTGAGCAACTTCAGGAGGAAGTGGAGGAGAAGAAGGGCAAGTCTACTACAGATGCATTTGCTAGAGTGCCCAGAGGACAGAGATCTGCTGCAGTGTCTGTTCCAGACACCAGAGCCACATCATCTGCACCAGCAACAGCTTCAGTGCCTCCAGCTCCAGCACCCACTCCACCAGCTCCAGCTTCATCGACGGATGCTTTCGTCCTTGGAGCCATATCCACACCACCACATGAAGATCAAGCCTGAGAGTTGTTTAGCACTATGCATTTTCTATGAACTTTTTCGTAACTTGTTGCCAAAGGGGGAGAAAAATGTATAGATCATACGCTTCAAGGGAGAGAGTGTTGCTTTGTTCTCTCTTGTTTCTTTTGGTGGTTGAACTTTGTTATCTGTGTGCTTTATACTTTATGCCTTTTGTGAGATACTTTGATGATCATGTGTTTGGTCATATGCTATGCTACATTAATGCTTGTTGGATGATATTATTTCTTATATTCTCATATGATCATTCACTTTTCTTGGTGATGAGTGCATGTGTTTAATTGTTATCATTTTGAGTGCTCCACCAAGATGTATGTGACATGGAAGAGTAACCCATGATCGTAACTCATTGTGGACTTGTAGTCCAAAGCAACACTCCCTCTGCACCGAATACAACCAGTCAGATGCAGCCGTACTGCGCCGGGACATAGCCCGACATAGAGGCGCCGCACACCCCCTCTGCTTCACTTATGAAGTGATGGATCATGAATTCCCGGAAGGGTTTAAACCCATAAACATCGAATCATACGATGGCACCACAGACCCCGCGGTATGGATCGAGGATTTCCTTCTCCATATTCACATGGCCCATGGAGATGACTTACACGCCATCAAGTATCTTCCCCTTAAGCTCAAAGGACCTGCCCGGCACTAGCTAAACAGCCTGCCCGCAAATTCCATTGGCAGTTGGGAAAATCTGGAAGACGCATTTCTTGACAACTTACAGGGCACATATGTGCGGCCTCCGGATGCCGATGACTTGAGCCACATTACTCAACAGCCCGGAGAATTAGCCAGGAAATTCTGGACTCGGTTCCTAACTAAAAAGAACCAAATAGTCAACTGTCCGAACGCCAAAGCCCTGGCGGCCTTCAAGCATAATATTCGTGACGAGTGGCTCGCCAGAGACCTCGGCCAGGAGAAACCCAAGTCCATGGCAGCTCTTACGACACTAATGACCCGCTTTTGCGCGGGCGAGGATAGCTGGTTAGCTCGCAGTAGCACTACCCCACAATCTGGAACTTCAGATGTCCGGGACAATAATGGCAAGCCACGGCGCAACACACACAAGCGATGGAATAACGGCGACAACATCGAGGATACGGCAGTCAATGCCGGATTCAGCGGATCCAAATCCGGTCAGCGGAAGAAGCCATTCAAGCGTAACAATCAAGGACCGTCCAGTCTGGACCGTATACTGAAGTGCTCGTGCCAAATTCATGGCACCCCGGACAAGCCAGCCAACCACACCAACACAGACTGCTGGGTATTCAAACAGGCCGGCAAAATAAACGCCAAAAACAAGGACAAGGGGCTGCACAGCGACGATGACGATGAGCCCCTGTGTCCAAACACGGGGGGGGGCAAAAGAAATCCCCCCCAGGTGAAAACGGTCAACATGATCTACGCCACCCACATCCCCAAGCGAGAACAGAAGCGAGCACTACGGGACGTATATGCGATGGAGCCAATCGTCCCCAAATTCAACCCATGGTCAGCTTGTCCGATCACCTTTGATCGTAGGGATCATCCTACCAGCATCCGTCACGGCGGCTCAGCCACATTGGTTCTAGACCCAATTATAGACGGATTTTACCTCACAAGAGTCCTTATGGATGGAGGCAGCAGCCTGAACCTGCTTTATCAGGACACAGTGTGCAAAATGGGCATCGATCCTCCAAGGATTAAGCCCACCAAAACCACCTTTAAAGGTGTCATTCCTGGAGTAGAGGCCTGCTGTACGGGCTCTATAACATTGGAAGTGGTCTTCGGATCTCCGGATAACTTCCGAAGCGAAGAGTTAATCTTCGATATCGTCCCTTTCCGCAGTGCTTACCACGCACTGCTTGGACGATACGCATTTGCTAGATTCAATGCGGTACCACACTACGCATACCTCAAGCTCAAGATGCCAGGCCCGCGCGGGGTCATAACAGTCAACGGGAATATGGACCGCTCTCTCCGTACATAGGAACACACTGCGGCCCTTGCGGCCGAAATACAATGCGGCCTCCTCAGGCAAACCACCAATCCAACAACGACAACCTCAAGCTCCGTCAAGCGAGGGCGGAACACCCCGCAACAGGATGAGCAGGCACGTCAAGAGCATGACTAGCAGTCCGGCCTCCGCCCAAATCCCACCCAAGCAGCATTCGTGCCACGCGTACACAATTACGCACTCAAAATACCATGGGCACAGGCGGAGGCGTAGCAGTGGCTCAGTCAACAATACGGTATTGCTTCGTAACCTTTCCTTTTACCCTTAAGGACATCGCTTTAGTGCAGCTTCTCCAGAAGAGCCGGATTGTCGGACTTGCAAAGGAGAGGAAACCCAGGAGGCAACAGGCTTTAGACACACCAGGAAACACTCAGGTGGAATCTATTCACGATCGTTGTTCCTGCTTTATCTATCTGTACGTAGCCTGCTCCTGGATAGGATATGTCAAATAATCCTATTATCTCCGCGTAATGCATTCATTGTAAACATATGCTTAAACGTATCATTTAGCAATGGGAGACAATACACAGCGTCAGCTTATTGTTATTTTTTATTTATTTTCTTTGCATTTTTTATAAATGTTTATTTGATTTTGCATCCGTACACTTTGGTACGTTGAGTTTGTCAGGGGCTTCTTATAGCGCCACATAATATGGCAAGACAAGTCCGAACACTTTCAACAGTGCGGCACCCCGAACTTATAGCATTATATGCATCAGCTCCAAATCATGTCTTGGATTACAGTTGGGATAGCCCGGCTCCCTTGTTTTGGTGCCTTACCTTCTGTTAATTCGGCTAAGGTAGCGCGGGGAGAACTACTGCGATTGTGCCCTGGTTTTTCCAGACGAGCACCTCAATAGAGAAAGCACAAAACTGTCCGGCACGATGTGGCGAGAGCTGGTCGCTGTTCGAGAGGTCTTAAAATCCTTCAAGATTTTCCCGCTTTAGGCGATAATTCGGCTTTGTCCGATATAGGCGTGTATGGCGCCCCGATTCGGCCTTCCGGATTCTAGGGGCTTCGCCGAAATTTAAAATCATAGGCTTCTATGGCTAAGTGAAGGTTATAAAGCCGTATAGTCCGATTGCCTGGTTCGCTACGCTGGACACCTCCTTGAGGGACCAAACATTTGGACAAAGAGTGTCCGGGTTTTTCCACGAACACCCCAGTACTAGTTACATGGGGGCAGAAGCCGACGACTGACCTACTTTCAGAATTTGATAAACAGACGCATAGAAGGTAATATTTTAAATCACAAAAGCGCTACATAGTGCAAGTAACTTCGTCTTTATATTACAAACATGGCAGAAGTGAATTCATTCAAAAATTATGTCTTTGGTACATTCATCAGCCACGAGGCAAGCACCCTTCATAACGCCATCATAATACTTCTTGGGGACGCGGTGCGGCTTGCCCTCCGGCGGCCCGTCCTTCACCAGCTTCTCCGCATCCAGCTTTCCCCAATGCACCTTGGCGCGGGCAAGGGCCCGGCGGTCACCCTCAATACAAACCGATCGCTTGATGACTTCCAGTCGCGGACAGGAATCTACCATCCGCTTGATCAGGCCAAAGTAGCTGGTGGGCAGAAGCTCGCCAGGCCACACCTGGACTATGAGATCTTTCATAGCCACTTCGGCTGCCTTGTGGAGTTCGACCAACTGCTTCAGTTGGTCACTCAGAGGCGTTGCATGTTCGGCCCCAGCATACTGGGACCAGAACAACTTCTCCGTCGAGCTCCCCTCATGGGCATGGTAGAACTCCGCGGCATCTGATACGCTGCATGGCAGGTCCGCGAATGCCCCTGGAGAGCTCCGGATTCGAGTAAGTAAAAGAAACACCTCCTCCACATGTTTGCTTTGCATAAAAATTTACTTACCCGCCACTATTTTCTTGGCCTCCTGGATCTCTTGCTGAGCCCTCTCGGCTTCTGCCTTGGCGTCTTTCGTATTTGTAAGGGCCTTTGCAAGCCCGGCCTCTTTTGCTTTAAGCTCCCGCTCCGCAGACTCCAGCTTCTTGCCGAGCTCCCGGAGCTCTTCTTGTACCTCGCCCACTCGGGCCTCTTGCTTTTCGCGCTCCTTATGTTCCAAGGCCGCTTTGTGTTCGGCCTCGGACAGCGCCTTCTTGAGAGACGCCACTTCGGTGGTGGCCTCTGTTACCACATCACGACATCTCGTCGTTAGCATAATCAAATTTTATTTGCTATTCATTATAGAGAGAGGGGAATCATTTACCTTTGCTCTCCTCGAGCTGCCTCCTTGTGAGGCTCGAGCTCTCCCTGTGCCTGCTCTAAATCCTGCGTTACGCTGGTGATTTCGGCCGTACGAGCAGCGGCGGCCAGCAACACAGCCTGTTTATTTACATTCAAAATTATTGTCAGACTCCTGCGGATTATAATTGGCCCTCTGTTTGGTTTTTCTTTCCAAACACCAAACAGAGTATCAGGGGCTACTACCTATTGGGTGGTAACTTCACATATTTTACTGCTTACCTCAAAGCCTGTTAAGAGGCTGGTGCAGGCTTTAGTTAGTCCGCTCTTGGCGGACAAAACCCTCTGAATCACTGCACTCATGAGAGTACGATGCTCTCCATCTAGGGAAGCGCTGCGAAGCGCTTCCAATAGACAATCCGGCGCCTGGGGTGCAACGGAAGTCCTTGATACAGACGGCCCTCCCTCCATAACGAGGGGCTGCCCGCCTAAGTCCGGAACCACTGAAGGCTCCGGAACAGTGTTCGGCTGAGAGCCCGGCTTACCGTGGCTCTCATCAACATGATCTGCGGGGATCTTGAACCCCGCGAGTCCGACGTCTGGGACGCCGCCTTGAGGCGCCTCTAGGGCCACCTCCACCATCGTCGGGAGCCTTAGGGACAACACCTCCATGTCGTTCGCAGGTCGAGGAGACGTGGCCGTCGGGAGTGAGTTCATTGCTGACTCACTCAAGGACCCGTCTGAAGACGACACTTCAGGATGGACCCTGGCCGGACTGCATACAAGTTCGGCATTATAAACAAAATTATGAAGCAGAAATTACGAATGAGTGCGGACACTTACGATCGCACAAGGGGCTTCTTCCTGGGCAGCCACCCTTCCTCGCTATCGGCGGCGGTGGCGGAGTAGTCCGGAAGGGAGGCCTTTCCCTTCTTAGACGTCCCAATCTCCCCCACCGGGGCGGCCTTCCTCTTCTTCCCTCCCCTGACATGAGGAGGTGGTGTTTCTCCTTGTTCCTCCTCGCCTCCACGGGAGGAATCTGCCTCGTCATCGTCGGACGACAAGGGTATGACAGCCTTGCGCCGGGAGCCTCTCCTGGCCCCCTGGTTCGCCATCTCTGGCCCCCCATCCTTTATGGATGGGGCAGTCTCCTCTTCTTCCCCTTCGGGGGAGGAATGCACCTCGTCGTCTTCGGACGAGGCTTGCGCGACCTTACTTCGGAGACCCTTTCGGGTCCCCGGGGCCTTCTTATCGGCCTTCTTCTCTGGCCCCTTATAGGGTGCCGGGACCAGCATCTCCGTCAGAAGATCATTGGCTGGGTTTTCTGGCAATGGAGCCGGACTGTCGATCCGCTCCGATGTCTCCACATACTCCTAAAAACAAATATACACAATCACTTAGGAATTTTCCATAATTACATTGGGAAGAACCGGACCCGGTGGCGGCCTGAGAACTCACCTGGGTAGGGTGTCGTGCAGCGTGGAGCCCGCGGTCCTTGGTTATAAGAGGAGGTACTTCGGTGGCCTTGAATAGCGCCTTCCACACATCCTTGTGCTTTATGCCGTAGAGCCTCTGAAGCGTCTGGTGTTCGGCCGGGTCGAACTCCCACAAATTGAATGCCCGCCTTTGGCACGACAGAATCCGGCGAATGAGCATAACTTGGATCACGTTGACAAGCTTGATGTTCTTGTCCTTCATGCCCTTGATGCAGTTGATGAGTCCGGTCAGCTCTGCAGATTCGCCCCACAGCAGGCCCTTCTGTTCCCAGGAGGTGAGCCGCATAGGGGTTCCAGATCAGAACTCGGGGGCCGCCGCCCAGTTGGCGTCGCGCGGCTCGGTGATGTAGAACCATCCCGATTGCCACCCCTTCACAGTTTCCACAAAGGAGCCTTCAAGCCAGGTGACATTGGGCATTTTGCCCACCATGGCTCCTCCGCACTCCGCCTGTTGGCCGCTCACGATCTTAGGCTTCACGCAGAAGGTTTGCATCCACAAGCCGAAATGAGGCTTTATGCGAAGGAAAGCCTCGCATACGACGATGAACGCCGAGATGTTGAGGATGAAGTTCGGAGCTAGATCATGAAAGTCTAGCCCGTAATAGAACATGAGCCCGTGGACGAAGGGGTGGAGTGGAAACCCCAGTCCACAGACGAAGTGGGCCAGTAACACGACCCTCTCGTGGGGTCCTGGAGTTGGAATGACCTGCCCATCGTCTGGTAGCCGGTGTGCTATATCTGCGGCCAAGTATCCGGCCGCCCAAAGATTCGTGATCTTCTTCTCCGTCACGGTGGAAGCCACCCACTTGCCTCCTGCTCCGGACATGACTGACTGTGCGGAGAAAACTTGGGCTAGGGCGCTGGAGCTCGAGGGGGCAAGAGTATGCGAGGGAGGAAGAAGGCGTGGGTAAGAATGGGGAACTCTTATCCCTTTATAGAGGCGACGAGAGTGGTGCGCCTCCCCACTAGCCTGCTGAGAATCGCTTATTTCCCAACCGCCATGATTGATGGCACGGGGGGATTACCCATACCCGTATTGATGAGAATCCCGTGATAAGGGGACATGATCTCTGCTTTGACAAGACGTGTCAGGGAAACCGCCTCGCAATACGCGTTGTGGCTGGTTGTGAAAAGTTCGAATAATGACCTAGCTCTAGTGGCATTTCACGTCGTCTAAAAATTGTCAGCTGAAGTATCATTCTCTCTACGGTGGTATGTGAGGATCATTTTGCAGATCCGGACATGGCCTACGTGTTCGATAATAACCTTGGAGTATTCGGAGGAGGAACCTGCCTTGCAATGCCGAAGACAAGACTGCACGCCGGACTCATCGTCATTGAAGCCTGGTTCATGGGCTAGTGAGGGAGTCCTAGATAAGGGGGTATCCGGACAGCCAGACTATATCCATCATCCGAACTATAGAAGCGTCAAGATACAAGACTCAAGACTTCGGCTTGTGTCCGGATGGGACTCTCCTTTGCGTGGAAGACAAGCTTGGCGATCCGGATATTATATTTACTTCCTTGTAACCGACTCCATGTAAACCCTAGCTCTCCGGTATCTATATAAACCGGAGAGGATGGTCCTTATAAGGCCGATCACATTTACAATCATACCATCATAGGCTAGCTCTTAGGGTTTAGCCTCTACGATCTCGTGGTAGATCTACTCTTGTATTCCACATATCTTCAATATTAATCAAGCAGGAAGTAGGGTTTTACCTCCATCGAGAGGGCCCGAACCTGGGTAAACATTGTGTCCCTTGCTTCCTGTTACCATCAGCCTAAGACGCACAGATCGGGACCCCCTACCCGAGATCTGCCGGTTTTGACACCGACAGCGGGAGTAAAGTGGATAGGAAGTCCACCTCCAGAGGGTGCCAATTTCTTGGTTGCTCTTTGGTAAGTTGGTCTTCTAAGAAGCAAAGTTGTGTGTCTCTCTCGTCCACCGAGGCGGAGTATGTGGCTGCCGGTAGTTGTTGTGCTCAACTTCTATGGATGAGGCAAACTTTGAAGGATTACGGTGTCACTTGTGATGAAGTGCCTCTTTGATGTGACAATGAAAGTGCCATCAAGATCTCTCTCAACACGGTGCAACACTTCAAGACGAAGCATATTGAGATTCGGTATCACTTCATCCGGGATCACATTAGGTGAGGGGAGATCTCGCTCAAATATGTCAACACTCATGATAACCTTGCAGATATTTTCACGAAGCCCTTGGATGAAGCAAGATTTCATGAGTTAAGGCATGAACTAAATATCATTGATTCGAGCAATGTAGCTTGAACCCTTGCACACCCCACCATACTCAACTTGATATCTCGTTTAGGTGTAGGCATGGACATAGTGGGAGTGTTGTTCTCTCAGTGAAATCTCCCTCCCCCCATTATGCATAAATTGATCAACTCTTTCACATTAGCCATTTTTGATGGTACTTGTGCTTCAAAGATGAGTTTTGGTCATGGGCCCAAGGATAATTCTTCGCGGTGCCATACCAATTGACTCATACATAGGTGTGGCTCCGGCCATCGCCCTCTCTTCTTGAGAGTTTGTTTCGTGTTTTGGTCTTCTTTGTCTTTTGCCTTCGTTTGAACAGTGTTTGTGTTTGTGTTTGTGTTTGTGTTTGTATTGCCTCGCGTGCTTGCCCTTGGTGTGTCCGGTTGTGTGAACGTTGCGTTGCAAAGGTTGTTTTCTTCTTTCGGTGGCAAAACATGCATCTTCTTGGGTCTACGGTACTACCGTAGCTCGCCACGGTACTACCACCGCTCACCACGATACTACCGCAGGAGCTGTGCACCGTACTACCGCAACCAGCATGGCAGTAATTTTTTACTGCTGCTAGTCGAGCGGTACTACCGCCCAGCATGCGGTACTTCCACCCGGGCGGTACTACTACAATGAGGTGCGGTACTACCGCATTCGTGAGCACGTGAGGGTTAAGAGCGGGCAGGGGGAGTTCTAACTCCCCCATACCCATTCAACTCTTTTTCCCCATGACGTCTCTCTCTCTGCTGCCCAAGAACGGCGCTGGAGGACCTCGCCGGATCTCCATCTCCGGCCGCTCTCCTCGGATTCCGACCGGTGGGATCATTCCCCACCTCGCCCTCTTGCCATGGACCAAGGTTTTTCCCCAAATCCCCTGATTTTTTCTTCGTTGTCTTGTCTCTAGGTTTTTGGGGAGATGCTTGTGTTCTTGAGATTTTAGGCCAAATCTTTGCAAGAGTAGGGTGTCGGAGAGTCGTTTTGCAGTAGAGATGCTATTTGGATCGTTACTACTTGGTAGTTTTGATCAACCGTAGTACCGCTCCATTGTTGCGGTGTTTTGGATCTGATTCTGTGTAGATCTGAACTCGAGCGGTACTACCACGCCTCCCGTGCGGTACTACTGTTCTCGCCGCAGTCGCCTCGTACGGTACTGCCGCTTCCTAGAGCGGTACTACCGCGCGTGGCATGGAAGTAAAATTTTACTTCCCCTCTAGGCGCGGTACTACCGCGGCTAGAGCGGCAGTAAATTTTTAGTTCCGTACCTTGGAGCGGTACTACCGCTGACATCAAACCTTCCTAGTAGCAACTACCCAATGTTATTTCTACTTGTTTCATTTTCTTTCCTGTGGTCTTTGCATTGATCCTTCTTGTTTTTCTTGCATGTTCTTGTGTTGTGTGTCTAGGTGGTGGCTCTGGTTCCAATGTTCGTTGGTCGAATCCGGTCCGTGACACAGGCTAGAAGCGCCTGCGCAACCCAGATGAAGCTCTATAGGGCTCCAATGCCTCCCAACGCAGAACCAAGCACACCGCCACCAAGCTCAAGGAGCCCACCATGGGCATGGATGAGATACCACTGGCTGAGTTCATTGTTCAAAGGAAGATCGACCCCTATGTTAATCCCCATGCCAACTTCAGAGGGAATGATCTGTTCTGGACCAAGCAGCAGAATCTTATCTATATGGATGTGATCAAGGCCAAGCAGAACATCTACGTGGATGTGCACTGGATCGACATGAATCACATGAGGCAGGATAAGCACCATGACTACTTTGGTGAGGCCTTGGACCTGGTGGAGCAGTTTGGCATTGAGCACATGCTTATCTTTCACCTAGACTTTGACCCAGAGATTGTGGCTCAGTTCTTTGCTTCGGTCCATTTCCAGTCTGGTGAGGCAAGGACCATGATATGGATGACCAATGGGCAACAGTTGACTGCTACATGGAAGGACTTCATGGAGTTGCTTCAGGTTCCTGATGCGGGGCTCGACTCACCTGTTGGGGTTTGCCCTCATGCCAACCCTGAGTCATCCAACCAGAACAAGCCCCGGCCCCTCCTTGTTGAGAAGACGCTTCCTAGCAAGAAGAAGGTGTGGGTGCTGAACTCCTTCCTTGACATCATGCATCGGCTCTTCTGCAACTCCCTCTTCCCGCGCATTGGTGACAAGGACAAGGTGCATGCCTATCTTGTGGATATGATGCTTCTTTGTGAGGAGGCACGTCATGCTCAGATGCAACCACTTGATGTCTCACATATCATGTGGTGCGAGCTTCAGTTTGCGTTGTTCAACCGTAAGGTCCCCATCTATGGGCCTTACCTGTTCCTCTTGATCTCCAAGACTTGGGAGAAGCTCTATCACAACGATGAGTTTGTTTCCCCCGGCTGGATTCGTCATGAGCCAATCAACCTCCGCATCAAGAGCCAATGGGCTAACACCACCACCAGTGATGAGGCCGAGGCTGCCAAGATGGTGTGGATGAGGATGAGATTGAGGAGGAGGAAGCGGATGAGGACAGTTCTGATGGATACATTCCTCCCTCTACTAAGCCCTCTTGGGCTAAGAAGCTGAAGAGGAAGATGAAGGCTATGTTCTGCATGCAGACCCAGGGCAGTACAGGGCCCATGTTGCCTCCAAGGAGAGTCGCCAGCCCGATAAGAACATGCTGAAGCTCTTTGGCAAGAATGTGACCAGTGGCTCAGAGTACATCATCACTCTGGAGGCTGCCTGGATAGCCAAGCAGGAGTATCAATGGACGGAGTCCAAGGAGGAGCCTATTCCCGCTGCTGAGACCGACGAGGAGTCGTTTTCTTCCTGAGCTACCACCTGTGTCGTAGGTGTCCTCTCTGCCTTTTTGGTGTCTCAATGCCAAAGGGGCCGAGAGTGTAGGATTTGCGCGTCTTGTGTCGTGTGTTTTGTTTTGTCGCTTTGCTTTCGGTCTGTTGAACCTCATTTGCTTTGATTTGGTTTGTGCTCGTAAGACCAAATTATCTATCATATGGTGTAAGACATATGCACTCTAGCGTATTTTATTGTCTTCGTTACTTAGTAGTTCATGAGCCTATGTTATCCTGTGCCCTTCTCTTTATGCTCGTATTCATCATCTTGCCTATTTGCTCAGTGTTAGTTATATTGTTGCAAGTGATGCCTTGTCTATAAATATAGGGGGAGTGTTGATCCTAGTATGTGTGCCGTGCAGTCCAAAGCACTTCTCCAGAGTGCACACATCTAGGGGAGCCAGTCTATATTTTATAGATGGTGGGTTTGTCGTTGCTTCATTTTATATCCCTATGTGCAAATACTGTATTGTCAACAATCCACCAAAAAGGGGGAGATTGTAAGGGAATATTTATCCCTTAGTAGTTTTGGTGATTTATGACGATGCTTTTGCGGACTAATCGTGCATTGACCATTTCAGATATATCATGTCTAAACACAGGACGATTTGGTGCCCCTCGAAGACTATTTAAGACGGTGTTTCTCTACGTTTCTTTTGGGTGGATTTGAGTCGTAGGAAAGCCGTACTATTAAGAGGGGGTCCGCGTTGGAAAGGTTTGAGTGGAATCTCATGTTCACGTCTGTTCTTTTTGCACCCCCTTTCCCTTGGCACTTTGTAGCATCCTCCATCTTTCCGTGTCTAGGCAAAATGAAGGACTCCTAATGTTGTTGTACTGAGGCAGGCGGTAGTACTGCTCCCAAGAGCGGTACTACCGCATGACCTTGCGGTAGTACCAGCATCCAGCACGGTAGTGCCGTGAGAGCTCACGGTAGTACCGCTCCTTGGTAGTGGTAGTACCGTGGCCTTAGTACAGGTGTAGCTGCCCGAGCGGTAGTAGGGGCGGATGTAATTTTTTACATCCGCACCCTACGCGGTAGTACCGTGCCTTGGGTGCAGTAGTACCGTGGGCTCTGGCCAGGCACATCAACATGAGCGGAAGTAGGGGCGGATGTAATTTTTTACATCCGCGCCCTACATGGTAGTACCGCGCCAGGCTTGCGGTAGTACCGTGTCGGATTTTTGCATGGACCTAAACTCAACGGAAGTAGTCACGGATGTAATTTTTTATGTTTGTGCCTTCTCGGCCTTGACTATCCCTGCCTTGCGGTAGTACCTCAAGGGGGTGCGGTAGTACCGCGCCAGCGGTTCTACCGCTCCTTGTCTTAGCACATCTGGTCTAGTCTTGGCCCCTGTCGTGCCAGCAGTAGTACCGCGGTGCACTGCGGTAGTACCGCAGGCCCGTGCGGTAGTACTGCTTGTTTGATGCGGTAGTACCATGTGCCGCGGGCTGAGTTGGTGGATAACAGTTGGATTTGTTCTTCCACTATAAAAGGGGTGTCTTCTTCTCCGAGTTGACTACCTCTTCCATCTCTAAGCTCCATTTTCGCCCGATCTCTCTCCCTAGCCAATCAAACTTGTTGATTCTCTAGGGATTGGTTGAGAAGGCCTCGATCTACACTTCCACCAAGAGAAATTTGATCCCCCCCCCCTAATCCCTTGCGGATCTTGTTACTCTTGGGTGTTTGAACACCCTAGACGGTTGAGGTCACCGCGGAGCCATAGTCCATTGTGGTGAATCTTCCTGGTGTCGTCGGGAGCCTCCAATTAAGTTGTGGAGATTGCCCCAGCCTTGTTTGTAAAGGTTCGGTCGCCACCTCCAAAGGCACCAATAGTGGAATCACGGCATCTCGCATTGTGTGAGGGCGTGAGGAGAATACGGTGGCCCTAGTGGCTTCTTGGGGAGCATTGTGCCTCCAAACCGCTCCAACGGAGACGTACTTCCCCTCAAAGGGAAGGAACTTTGGTAACACATCCTCGTCTCCATCGGTTCCACTCTTGGTTATTTCTTACCTTTACTTGTGCAAGTTATATTGTGTTATATCCCTTGCTTGCTTGTGTGCTTATTATTGTTGCATCATATAGGTTGCTCACCTAGTTGCATATCTAGACAACCTACTTTGATGCAAAGTTTAATTTGGTAAAGAAAAGCTAAAAATTGTTAGTTGCCTATTCACCCCCCCCCCTCTAGTTAACTATATCGATCCTTTCAGGTGGCTATGGTCATGCTTACCGTTAATGCATCTACCTATAAAGAGAGCAAAGTAATGTATGGCAGGAAAGTGAATGTTCCCTATGGTAGCTTATGTGATATTTCTAGTTTCTCCCACAGTGATGCTAGCAAGGAAATCATTGTATTCAGATTTGTGAGGCTCACTATGAATGCCCCACTATGGGATTTTGCAAGCAATATTAAAATCTTCAAGGTCCATGGTATATGATTCATCATAAAGATAAAATAAAACAGTATGGGTATTGCGCTTAGATGAAAATTCAAACCTCCGCACAAAGGAATCGATGAGGTAATAGTATTGTTGGCACTTATCTGATACGGAGTCCTCAAGATCAGCATTACGTACATACCCATCAAATTCATCCTTGAAGCCTACATGAACCATAAATTCATCCGACGGCCATTCACAAGGCCACACTTGAGCTTCCTTGGTGGTTCAAGGTCCGGCTCACGTATTGCGAGCCTCGGTGCTTGCTTCCTCGAAGAACCACCTTCATACATTTTCCTAGACATTTTTCTTCCTCTAAAAAATTTCTGAATTTTTTAGTGACTCAAAATAAAGTGAATCAAACTCAAGAAGATTGATAGTAACTACTCCTACAAGTGCCTAGAGGCTATATCATGCATCAAAACTACTTTGGACCATATAAATTTGATATGCAAGCTCAAGAACAGGGTCACCACAGCAGCAAAATTTTGCAATAAATAAAGCACTAGAACAAAAACTAATTGGACCATTGGAGGAGTCAAATACCGAAGAATAATCCCCCAAAGCAGTTTTGTGAATGGAGCTTTGAGAAAGGAGATAAAAAATGGCAGCAAAATGAGCAAGAACACGAGTTTGAGCTACGAGATGATTTTTTCTGGAGGAAAACGAAGTGGATGGGTGCTGGAATAAGTGGAGGGGACCCATGTGGGACCCACAAGACAGCGGGGTGCGCCCAGGGGGTAGGGCGCGCCCTCCGTCCTTGTGGCTCACTGGTGCATCCCCCTGGTGTGTTCTTAGTGCCTAAAATTCACAAATATTCTATAAAAAAACCATACCAAATTTTCAGGGCATTTGGAGAACTTTTATTTTTGGGCTATTTTTTATTGCATGGACAATTCAGAAAACAGACAGAAAATACTATTTTTGCTTTATTTAATCTAAATAACAGAAAGTAAAAGGAGGGTACAAAAAGTTGTGCTTTCTAAATTCATCCATCTCATGCTCATCAAAAGGAATCCATTAACAAGGTTGATCAAGTCTTATTAAGAAACATAACATGAAACCGGAGAATTTTCGAATAACACTAGGTTACCTCAACAAGGAGATGTGAATTCTACTTCGCAACTTTCTTCTTGTAGACGTTGTTGGGCCTCCAAGTGTAGAGGTTTGTAGGACAGTAGCAATTTTCCCTCAAGTGGATGACCTAAGGTTTATCAATCCGTGGGAGGCATAGGATGAAGATGGTCTCTCTCAAACAACTCTGTAACCAAATAACAAAGAGTCTGTTGTGTCCCCAACACACCCAATACAATGGTAAATTGTATAGGTGCACTAGTTCAGCGAAGAGATGGTGATACAAGTGCAATATGGATGGTAGATATAGGTTTTTGCAATCTGAAAATATAAAAACAGCAAGGTACCAACTAACAAATAAAGTGAGCAAAAATGGTATTGCAATGCTTTGAAACAAGGCATGGGGTTCATACTTTCACTAGTGCAAATTCTCTCAACAATGATAACATAATTGGATCATATAACAATCCCTCAACATGCACCAAAGAGTCACTCCAAAGTCACTAATAGCGGAGAACAAATGAAGAGATTATTGTAGGGTACGACACCACCTCAAAGTTATTCTTTCTGATCAATCCATTGGGATATTCCTATAAGTGTCACAAACATACCTAGAGTTTGTAGTAAAATAACACCTTAAGACACACATCAACCCAAACCCTAATGTCACCTAGATATGCCAATGTCACCACAAGTATCCGCGGGTTTGATTATACAATATGCACCACACAATCTTAGATTCATCTATTCAAACCAACACAGAGAACTTCCAAGAGTTCCCCAAAGTTTCTACCGGAGAATCAAGACGAAAACGTGCCCCTATGCATAAGTTCACAAGGTCACAGAACCCGCAAGTTGATCACCAAAACATACATCAAGTAGATCACGTGAATATCCCATTGTCACCACAGATAAGCACATGCAAGACATATATCAAGTGTTCGCAAATCCTTAAAGACTCAATCCAATAAGATAACTTCAAAGGGAAAACTCAATCCATTACAAGAAGGTGGAGGGGGAGAAACATCATAAGATCCAACTATAGTAGCAAAGCTCGCAGTACATCAAGATCGTGCCATATCAAGAACACGAGAGAGAGAGAGAGAGATCAAACACATAGCTACTAGTACATACCCTCAGCCCCGGGGGTGAACTACTCCCTCCTCATCATGGAGAGCGCTGGGATGATGAAGATGGCCACCGGTGATGATTCCCCCCTCCGGCAGGTTGCCGGAACAGGGTCCCGATTGGTTTTTGGTGGCTACAGAGGCTTGCGGCGGTGGAACTCCCCATCTTAGTTTTGCTCTGGAAGTTTGGGGATATATAAGAGGTGTTGGCGTCGGGAACAAGTCAGGGGGGTCCACGAGGTAGGGGGCATGCCCTCCACCCTCGTGGTGGCCTCGGGACTCTTCTGGTCCATCTCCGATGCTCTGTGGGCTTCTTCTGGTCCAAAAATAATTTCCGTAAATTTTCAGTTCAATTGGACTCCGTTTGATATTCCTTTTTGTAAAACTCAAAAAAAGGAAAAAATAGAAACTGGCACTGGACTCTAGGTTAATAGGTTAGTCCCAAAAATCATATAAAATACTCCCTCCATTCCGAGTAAATCGGAACGGAGGGAGTAGCATATAAATGCACATAAAACATCCAAAACAGATAATATAATAGCATGGAATAATCAAAAATTCTAGATACACTTTAGACGTATCAAGCATCCCCAAGCTTAATTCCTGCTCGTCCTCGAGTAGGTAAATGATAAAAACAAATTTTTTAATGTGGAATTCTACCTAACATATTCATCAATGTAATCTTCTCTATTGTGGCAAGAATATTGAGATCCATAAGATTCAAAACAAAAGTTTAATATTGACATAAAAATGATAATACTTCAAGCATGCTAATAAAGCAATCATGTCTTCTCAAAATAACATGGCCAAAGAAGTTATCCCTAAAAAATCATATACTCTGGCTATGCTCCATCTTCATCACATAAAATATTCAAATCATGCACAACCCTGATAAAAATCCAAGCAATGTTTCATACTTTTGATGTTCTCTCAAACCTTTTCAACTTTCACGCAATACATGAGCATTGGCCATGGACATAGCACTATAGGTGGAATATAATATGGTGGTTGTGGAGAAGACAAAAAGAAGGAGATAGTCTCACATCAACTAGGCATATCAACGGGCTATGGAGATGCCCATCAATAGATATCAATGTGAGTGAGTAGGGGTTGCCATGCAACGGATGCACTAGAGCTATAAGTTTACGAAAGCTCAAAAAGAAACTAAGTGGGTGTGCATCCAACTCGCTTGCTCACGAAGACCTAGGGCATTTTGAGTAAGCCCATCATTGTAATATGCAAGTCAAGTTCTATAATGAAAAATTCCCACTAGTATATGAAAGTGACAACATAGGAGACTCTCTATCATGAAGATCATGGTGCTACTTTGAAGCACAAGTGTGTAAAAGGATAGTAGCATTGCCCCTTCTCTCTTTTTCTCTCATTTTTTGGTTTTTGGGGCTCTCTCTTTTTTTGGCCTTTTTTTCTTCTGTTTTTTAATTTTTATTTTTCGTCCAGAGTCTCATCCCGACTTGTGGGGGACTCATAGTCTCCATCATCCTTTCCTCACTGGGACAATGCTCTAATAATGAAGATCATCACACTTTTATTTACTTACAACTCAAGAATTACAACCCGATACTTAGAACAAAATATGACTCTATATAAATGCCTCCGGTGGTGTACCAGGATGTGCAATGAATTAAGAGTGACATGTATGAAAGAATTATGAATGGTGGCTGTGCCACAAATACTTTGTCAACTACATGATCATGCAAAGCAATATGACAATGATGGAGCGTGTCATAATAAATGGAATGGTGGAAAGTTGCATGGCAATATATCTCATAATGGCTATGGAAATGCCATAATAGGTAGGTATGGTGGCTGTTTTGAGGAAGGTATATGGTGGGTGTAAGGTACCGATGAAAGTTGCATGGTACTAGAGAGGCTAGCAATGGTGGAAGGGTGAGAGTGCGTATAATCCATGGACTCAACATTAGTCATAAAGAACTCACATACTTATTGCAAAAGTCTATTAGCTATCGAAACAAAGTACTACGTGCATGCTCCTAGGGGGATAGATTGGTAGGAAAAGACCATCGCTCGTCCCCGACCGCCACTCATAAGACAATCAATAAATAAATCATGCTATGACTTCATCACATAACGTTTCACCATACGTGCATGCTACGGGAATCACAAACTTTAACATAATTATATCTCAAATTCACAACTACTCACTAGCATGACTTTAATATCACCATCTTCATATCTCAAAAAAATCATAAGGAATCAAACTTCTCATAGTATTCAATGCACTTTATATGAAAGTTTTTATTATATCCCTCTTGGATGCCTATCATATTAGGACTAAATTCATAACCAAAGCAAATTACCATGCTGTTTAAAGACTCTCAAAATAATATAACTAAAGCATGAGAGTTCATCAATTTCTTCAAAACCGCCGCCGTGCTCTAAAAAGATATAAGTGAAGCACTAGAGCAAATGACAAACTACTCCAAAAGATATAAGTGAAGATCAATGAGTAGTCAAATAATTATGTAACTATGTGAAGACTCTCTAACATTTAAAAATTTCAGATCTTAATATTTTATTCAAAAAGCAAGCAAAACAAAATAAAATGACATTGCAAGGATAGCACATATCATGTGAAGTAGCAAAAACTTAGTCTCAACCAAAACCGACCGATAGTTGTTGAAGAAGAAAGGTGGGATGCCAACCGGGCATCCCCAAGCTTAGATGCTTGAGACTTCTTGAAATATTAATTAGGGATGCCTTGGGCATCCCCAAGCTTGAGCTTTTGTGTCTCCTTAATTCCTTTTATATAACGGTTTCCCTAAATCTCAAAAACTTCATACACACAAAACTCAACAAGAACTCGTGAGATAAGTTAGTATAAGTCAACACAATAACCTTATCATTCTCTACTATAGCAAATCACTAAAATTATTATTTGATATTGCCTACTAAATGCCTCTGCATATTTAATACTCCTATTCTCAAATAAAACCATTAAACAGGCAAGCATATGCAAACGTAACAACAATATGTCTAAACAGAACAGTCTGTAAAGGATGCAAGAGGAATCATACTTCCCTAACTCCAAAAATTCTGAAAAATTACCACACTGTAGAAAATTTGTTGTTACTCATTGTGTCAAAATTTCAAGATTTTATCATGTCCGTACTATTCATCAATATTCAAAACATAACAACAAACTTTCTGTTTTCAAACTTGTAAAATAAGCATGGTAAAGGCTATACTTGACTTTTTATTGAACTAAAAGATATAAAACATGTCTTTCAATAATAACAAGCAAATAAAAATAAAATAAAATGACACTACAAGCAAAACACATATCATGTGGTGAATAAAAATATAGCTCCAAGTAAAGTTACCGATGAACGAAGACGAAAGACGGGATGCCATCTGGGGAATCCTCAAGCTTAGGCTCTTGGTTGTCCTTGAATATTACCTTGGGGTGCCTTGGTAATCCCCAAGATTAGGATCTTGCCACTCCTTATTCCATAGTCCATCGAATCTTTACCCCAAAACTTGAAAACTTCACAACACAAAACTCAACAGAAAACTCGTAAGCTCCATTATTATAAGAAAATATAATCACCACTTAGGTACTGTTGTGAACTCATTCTAAATTCATATTGGTGTTATATCTACTTTATTCCAACTTCTACATTGTTCATACCCTCCGATACTACTCATATATTCATCAAAATAAGCAAACAACACATAGAAAACCGAATCTATCAAAAACAGAACAGTCTGTAGTAGTCTAGAAACTTTCCATACTTCTGTAACTCCAAAAATTCTGAAAAATTATAGAAGTCTAGGAAATTTGTATATCAATCTTGTGTCAAAAATTCATATCAAAAGCACATTCCAATGAATTGTCAAATTTCCTGGATTGAGCGCAAAAGTTTCCGTTTTTGCACAGAATGAAGTCAACTATCATCCACACTATCCCAAAGGCTTCACTTGGCACTTTATTGAAACAAAAGCTTTAAAACATGATTACTACAGTAGCATAATCATGTGAACACACAAAAATAGTAGGGGTAAATATTGGTATGTCTCCCAACAAGCACTTTTCTTTAATGCCTTTTTAGCTAGGCATGATGATTTCAATGATGCTCACATAAAAGATAAGAATGAAACACAAAGAGAGCATCATGAAGAATACGACTAGCACATTTAAGTCTAACCCACTTCCTATGCATAGGTATTTTGTGAGAAAATAACTTATGGGAACAAGAATCAACTAGCATAGGAAGACAAAACAATCATAACTTCAAAACTTTCAACACATAGAGAGGAAACTTGGTATTATTGCAACTCCTACAAGCATATATTCCTCCCTCATAATAATTTTCAGTAGCATCATGAACGAATTCAACAATATAACTATCACATAAAGCATTATTTTCATTATGCACAAGCATAGAATTTTTATTACTCTCCACATAAGAAAATTTCTTCTCATGAATAGTAGTGGGAGCAAACTCAACAAAGTAACTATCATGGGAATGATAATTAAAATCAAGATGATAAGTGTCATGGTTATAATTATTCTTTATAGCATACATGTCATCATAATAATCATCATAGATAGGAGGCATGCTTTCATCATAATAAATTTGCTCGTCAAAACTTGGGGGACAAAAAATATCATCTTCATCAAACATAGCATCCCCAAGCTTGTGCCTTTGCATATCATTAGCATCATGGATATTCAAAGAATTCATACTAACAACATTGCAATCATGCTAATCATTCAAATATTTAGTGCCAACCAATTTATTGACTTCTTCTTCTAGCACTTGAGCACAATTTTCCTTTCCATCATTTTCACGAAAGACATTAAAAATATGGATAATATGTGGCAA
This sequence comes from Triticum dicoccoides, assembly GCF_002162155.2. Classification (NCBI taxonomy): domain Eukaryota; kingdom Viridiplantae; phylum Streptophyta; class Magnoliopsida; order Poales; family Poaceae; genus Triticum; species Triticum dicoccoides. The sequence continues at coordinate 603,995,074 of NC_041381.1, read as the reverse complement.
CCTCAATTCCATTTTTTTGTAGTTTTCTTATATAGACTAAACTAGTGATAAAACAAGAAACTAAAAGAATCAATTGCAAGATCTAAAGATACACCTTCCAGCACTAACCTCCCCGACAACGGCGACAGAAAAGAGCTTGATGTCTAGTATGCGACTTTCTTCTTGTAGACGTTGTTGGGCCTCCAAGTGCAGAGGTTTGTAGGACAGTAGCAATTTTCCCTCAAGTGGATGACCTAAGGTTTATCAATCCGTGGGAGGCATAGGATGAAGATGGTCTCTGTCAAACAACCCTGCAACCAAATAACAAAGAGTCTCTTGTGTTCCCAACACACCCAATACAATGGTAAATTGTATAGGTGCACTAGTTCGGCGAAGAGATGGTGATACAAATGCAATATGGATGGTAGATATAGGTTTTTGTAATCTAAAAATATAAAAAACAGCAAGGTAGCAAGTAACAAAAGTGAGTGAAAACGGTATTGCAAATCTTCGAAACAAGGCCCAGGGTTCATACTTTCACTAGTGCAAATTCTCTCAACAATTGTAACATAATTGGATCATACAACAATCCCTCAACATGCAACAAAGAGTCACTCCAAAGTCACTAATAGCGGAGAACAAATGAAGAGATTATTGTAGGGTACGAAACCACCTCAAAGTTATTCTTTTCGATCAATCCATTGGGCTATTCCTATAAGTTTCACAAACAGACCTAGAGTTTGTAGTAAAATAACACCTTAAGACACACATCAACCTAAACCCTAATGTCACCTAGATACTCCAATGTCACCACAAGTATTCGCGAGTTTGATTATACGATATGCATCACACAATCTTAGGTTCATCTATTCAAACCAACACAGATAACTTCAAAGAGTGCCCCAAAGTTTCTACCGGAGAGTCAAGACGAAAACGTGTGCCAACCCCCATGCACAAGTTCACAAGGTCACAGAACCCGCAAGTTGATCACCAAAACATACATCAAGTAGATCATGTGAATATCCCATTGTCACCATAGATAAGCACATGCAAGACATATATCAAGTGTTCTCAAATCCTTAAAGACTCAATCCGATAAGATAACTTCAAAGGGAAAACTCAATCCATTACAAGAAGGTAGAGGGGGAGAAACCTCATAAGATCCAACTATAATAGCAAAGCTCGCAGTACATCAAGATCGTGCCATATCAAGAACACGAGAGAGAGAGAGAGAGAGAGAGAGAGAGAGATCAAACACATAGCTACTGGTACATACCCTCAGCCCCGAGGGTGAACTACTCCCTCCTCATCATGGAGAGCGCTGGGATGATGAAGATGGCCACTAGTGATGATTCCCCCCTCCGGCAGGGTGCCGGAATAGTGTCCCGATTGGTTTTTGGTGGCTACATAGGCTTGCAGCGGCAGAACTCCCCATCTTAGTTCTGTTCTGGAAGTTTGGGGATATATAAAAGGTGTTGGCGTCGAGAACAAGTCAGGGGGGTCCACGAGGTAGGGGGATGCGCCCAGGAGGGTAGGGCGCACCTCCACCCTCGAGATGGCCTCGGGACTCTTCTGGTCCATCTCCGATGTTTTGTGGGCTTCTTCTGGTCCAAAAAAGATCTCTGTAAATTTTCAGGTCAATTGGACCCCGTTTGATATTCCTTTTCTGTAAAACTCAAAAAAAAAGGAAAAAAACAGAAATTGGCACTGGGCTCTAGGTTAATAGGTTACTCCCAAAAATCATATAAAATAGCATATAAATGCACATAAACATCCAAAACAGATAATATAATAGCATGGACCAATCAAAAATTATAGATACGTTGGAGACGTATCAATATGCATGTCCGCAACAATAAGAAGATCATATTTCTTTTTGACAGTAGGAATAGGGAATTCAAAACCTCCAATAGTAATAGTTGAATTTTTTCCGATAGAATTGATACTATGAACTTGAGGTTGTTTCTTCAGAAAGTGTATGATATGCTCATTATCATTAACATCAAAAGTGACATTGCCTTTGTTTCAATCAATAACAGCCTCTGCAGTATTCAAGAAGGGTCTACCCAGGATGATCGACATACTGTCGTCCTTGGGAATATCCAGAATAACAAAGTCCATTAAGATAGTAAAGTTTGCAACCACAACATGCACATCCTCACAAATACTGATGGGTATAGAAGTTGATTCATCAGCCATTTGCAAAGAGATTTCAGTAGGTGTCAACTTATTCAATTCAAGTCTACAATATAAAGAGAAAGGTCTGACACTAACATCGGCTCCAAGATCACATAAAGCAATTTTAACATAGTTTCCTTTAATGGAGCATGGTATAGTTGGTACTCCTGGATCTCCTAGTTCCTTTGGTATTCCACCCTTAAAAGTATAATTAGCAAGCATGGTGGAAATTTCAGCTTTCGGTATCTTTCTTTTATTAGTGACAATATCTTTTATATACTTAGCATAGGGAGGCATTTTAAGCATATCAGTCAAACGCATACGCAAAAAGATAGGTCTAATCATTTCAGCTAAGCGCTCAAAATCCTCATCATCCTTTTTCTTGGATGGCTTAGGAGGAAAAGGCATGGGTTTTTGAACTCATGGTTCTCTTTCTTTACCGTGTTTCCTAGCAACAAAGTCTCTCTTATTATAACATTGATTCTTTGGTTGTGGGTTATCAAGATCAACAGTAGGTTCAATTTCTACATCATTATCATTACTAGGTTGACCATCATCATGAACTTCATCATTAACATTATCACTAGGTTCATGTTCATCACCAGATTGTGTCTCAGCATTAGAAATAGAAATATCATTGGGATTCTCAGGTGTGTCAATAATAGGTTCACTAGAAGCATGCAAAGTCCTATCAGTTTTCTCTTTCTATTTATTAGCGGGACTAGGTGCATCAGTATTAATTCTTTGAGAATCTTGCTCAAGTCTCTTAGGATGGTCTTAGGATACAAAGGTTCCTGGGTCATTTTACCACCTCTAGTCATAACCCTAATAGCATTACCATTGTTCTTATTATTTAACTCATTGAGCGATCATCTTGTGCCTTAAGTACTTCTTCTACTTGAGTTGTAACCATGGAAGCATGTTACTAACAAGCTTAAGCTCATTCTTAACTCTAGACATATAATCACTCAAGTGTTCAACCATATAAGCATTACGTTTCAATTGTCTACTAACATAAGCATTGAAATTTTCTTGTTTAGCAATAAAGTTATCAAACTCATCCCAACATTGACTAGCAGACTTATTATGAGGGATATCACCTTCATCAAATCTATAGAGAGAATTTACCTCTACTACCTGTGTCGGGTTATCAAGACCATGTATTTCTTCAATAGGCGGTAGATTCTTAACATCTTCGGCTTTAATACCTTTTTCTTTCATTGATTTCTTTGCCTCTTGCATATCTTCAGGACTGAGAAACATAATACCCCTTTTCTTCGGAGTTGGCTTAGGAGTTGGTTTAGGAAGTGTACAATCATTATCATTACTCAATATATTATTCAATAGCAACTCAGCTTGCTCAACAGTTCTTTCCCTGAAAACACAACCAGCACAACTATCTAGGCGGTCCCTAGAAGCATCAGTTAGTCCATTATAAAAGAAATCAAGTATTTCATTTTTCTTGAGAGATTGATAAGGCAAAGCATTAAGTAATTGGAGAAGCCTCCCAAAGCTTCTGGGAGACTCTCTTCTTCAATTTGCACAAAGTTAAATATTTCCCTTAAGGCAACTTGTTTATTATGAGCGGGAAAATATTTTGCAGAGAAGTAGTAAATCATATCCTGGGTATTACGCACACAACCAGGAGCAAGAGAATTAAACCATATCTTAGCATCACCCTTTAACGAGAAAGGAAACAAATTTAAGAATATAGCAATAGCTAATTTTTTCCTCATGAGCAAATAGGGTGGCTATATCAATTTAGTGAGATCTGCCACAACAGTTTCAGATTCATAACCATGGAAAGGATCAGGTTCAACCAAAGTAATTAACTTAGGATCGACAGATAATTTATAATCCTTATCAGTAACACAGATAGGTGACGTGGCAAACTTAGTATCGTATTGCAACCTAGCATTCAAAGATTTTTCTTTCAGCTTAGCTAACAGTTTCTTAAGATCATCTCTATCATTGCAAATAAGAAAGTCTCTAGCAGTTTCCTCATCCATAATATATAACCCTCAGGTACAACAGGCAATTCATATCTAGGGGGAGAATCATAATCTTCAGTTTCAATAGTATCACCAGTTTTAGTAATTTCATTCTCTCTAACCCTAGCAAGTTGTTCATCAAGAAATTCACCTAGTGGCACCGTATTATCAAGTAGAGAAGTACTATCATCATAAGCATCATGCATAGCAGAAGTGGCATCATCAATAATGACTTGCGACATATCAGAATCAATAGCAGGTGTAGGTGTCACAAGTTTACTCAAAACAGAAGGTGGATCAAGTGCAGAGCTAGATGACAATTCCTTACCTCCCCTCGTAGTTGAGGGAAAAAGTTTGGTTCTTTGATCTTTCAAATTCCTCATAGTGATCAGCAGATATAAATCACAAGTGACTCAGAGAATAGAACTATGCTCCCCGGCAACGGCGCTAGAAAAAGGTCTTGATAACCCACAAGTATAGGGGATCGCAACAGTTTTCGAGGGTAGAGTATCAATCCAAATTTATTGATTCGACACAAGGGGAGCCAAAGAATATTCTCAAGTATTAGCAGCTGAGTTGTCAATTCAACCACACCTGAAAGACTTAATATCTGCAACAAAGTATTTAGTAGCAAAGTAATATGAAAGTAACGGTAACGGTAGCAAAAATAACAGTAGCAGTTTTGTAGCAATGGTAACAGTGGCAATGGAAAAGTAACTTAGAAAAGATCAATATGAAAACGAGATCGTAGGCAATGGAACAATGATGGATAATTATGTCGGATGGCATTCATCATGCAAAAGTTATAACATAGGATGACACGGAACTAGCTCCAATTCATCAATATACTATAGGCATGTATTCCGAATATAGTCATACATTCTAATGGAAAAGAACTTGCATGACATCTTTTGTCCTACCCTCCCATGGCAGCGGGGTCCTATTGGAAACTAAGGGATATTAAGGCCTCCTTTTAGTAGAGTACCAGACCAAAGCATTAGAACTCAGTGAATACATGAACTCCTCAAACTACGGTCATCACCAGAAAGTGTCCCGACTATTGTCACTCCGGGGTTGCCGGATCATAGCACGTAGTAGGTGACTATAACTTGCAAGATAGGATCAAGAACTCACATATATTCATGAAAATATAATAGGTTCAGATTTGAAATCATGGCACTCGGGCCCTAGTGACAAGCATTAAGCATAGCAAAGTCATAGCAACATCAATCTTAGAACATAATGGATACTAGGGATCAAACCCTAACAAGACTAACTTGATTACATGGTAAATCTCATCCAACCCATCACCGTCCAGCAAGCCTACGATGGGATTACTCACGCACGGCGGTGATCATCATGAAATTGGTGATGGAGGATGGTTGATGATGATGACGACGACGATTTCCCCTCTTTGAAGCACAAAACGGACTCCAGGTCTGCCCTCCCGAGGAAGAACAGGAGGTGGCGACGGCTCCGGATCGTAAAACACAATGAATCCTTCTCTCTGATTGTTTTCTCCCCGAACATGAATATATGGAGTTGGAGTTAAGGTCGGTGGAGGTCCATGGGGCCCACAAGGATAGAGGGCGCGCCCTCCACCCTTGTGGCCAGGGTGTGGGCCCCCTTCGGTTGATTCTTTCGCCAATATTTTTTGTTTATTCCAAAACCAATCTCTGTGAAGTTTCAGGTCATTCCGAGAACTTTATTTCTGCATAAAAATAACACCATGGCAATTCTGCTGAAAACAGCGTCAGTCCGGGTTCGTTCCATCAAAATCATACAAATTAGAGTCCAAAATAAGGGCAAAAGAGTTTGGAAAAGTAGATACGACGGAGACGTATCAGCCGGGGCGCCGGAAAGCTCAGCCAGGAACGGGGTGGAGGATGCCGTAGCGGAACCCTCTCTTTATTCAGCTGGGGAATGGCCTATCTAGCAGCGGTGGGTGGGTGGGCGGCGCCGGGAGGGCGCGCATGCGTGCAGGGGGGGCGAATCTGAACGTGCAAGATGCGTTTTCGCCTGACAATGGTGGCCCAGGCGCGGTTTTCCCTTCCGCCGGAGCCCCCAAGTGCCCACCAGTGCGCTGGGTTCGGCCTGGGATTGCTGGGCGACAAGATGGACCGAACCGGCGGATGTCGGCATCCTGGGGACGCGACTGGTTTTTTTTGGCGATGTCGCAAAAGAACTCGCTCTGGGGGGCCTATTGGGGGCGCGAGTGGAGATGCTCTAACACACCTTACTTTATTCATTAGCAAAGAACCTTGACACTACATCATACAGGTGTTGAGGTCTGCAATAATAATTTCAAAATATATTTATTTTGATTAGTATCAAGTGCTAAGTTTTGTAGAGATGTAGAGATTTTTTTAGCTTAGTAGTACTCCCTGAAATCCATTGCTGCTTCCGGGAGCATGCGCTCCTGCGTGCGAAAATATTTTTTGAAATGCCAAAAAAATTTCAACAGAAAATCTATGTGTTCTTTGTCATATCCAAATGCTACATACAAATTTTTAGGCAAAAAGATTAAACATTTTGGCCTGTGCAAAAAAGAAACACCAAATGTTATCCTAAAATATCATCCTAAATTTGTTTTTTCACCGGCGAGGCACTGCTGCTCTGTTTCGCATGAAAATTTTCAAGAATGCTTATGACACTAACACGAACATCTACAAAAAAAATTCAGATTTTTTTGAAAACATTTACTATATCTTTTTTGTTTACTATTCAAGTGGGAGCGCACGCTCCTGGCAGCCAAAATGCCATTCTCGTAGTACTCCCTCCTTTTTTATTTACTTCACATATTAACTTTGTCTCAAGTCAAAGTTTATAAACTCTGATCAAGTTTATACAAATAATATTAACATGCACAATACCAAATCAATACCATTATAATCATCATTGAATATATTTCCATATTATGTATATTTGTTATTGTGAAAGTTTAAATTGTTATTTATAAATTTGATCAAACTTTAAAAAGTTTGACTTAGGTCAAAGCTAATATGCGAGTAAATAAAAACAAAGAGAGTATACAGATAAATTTTGAATTGAGACAAATTACAGGCGATATCCAAAAATTTCGCCCGTAATAGCAATATTGAGATATTTTAAATAGTATATAAATACATTTGAATTGCACCTTTTCAAAAATTTGCTCATGTCATTTGCGTACTTCTTCTAGTATGTCAAACAAATCACAATTATTGCATAAAAGTTGCTGAAGTCGTAGGGCATCTTTGGTTCATGACTAATTTTGCCACAATTAACCTTGGCAAACTATGGCTGACACAAAGGGTATGCCGAACAAAATGGCCATCACACGCGTGACAAGATTTGACAAAAAAACTTGCCCTATGACATGTAGACCATGTACCCCCTCCGTCCGGTTATAAGTGTGCATCTAGTATACAAATTTTTCCCAGAAAAAGTGTACATCTACACTTCTTATACAGTTAATAAATGCAATCAACCCCTAGTAATCGTTGCCCCCACTCTATCCTCCAATCCCATTCTTCTCCCCCGCATCCCCCCCAATCATAATTCTTCTCCTTTAATTTAATTGGTGGAGACTAATAAGAGAGAGAGAACTAATATGTCAGAGTGCGGCTAATCTGCACCCGGGCTCAGTTGCACCCACGCTTAGAAAAAAAATTCAAAACAAATACTAGAAAAATTCAAAAAATTTCAATTTTTTTTGTGGTGGTAGATAATTTGACACGTGAGGTGCGCCCCAAAATTCAACTCATTTGAGCATCTGAGCAGCTCTCGGCAAAAAAGACAAAATCAGGGTCTGTAAAAATGTTTACTATTCACGCACTGTTTTGACCCGATTTGTCTTTTTTGCCGAGAGCTACTCAAATGTCTAAATAAGTTGAATTTTGGGTCGCACCTCACGCGTCAAATTATCTACCACCACAAAAAAATTGGAATTTTTTAAATTTTTCTAGTATTTTCTTTTTTTTTTTGCTGAGAGGGAGCAGATGAGCCCAGGCTCCAGGATGAATTATGGAATATGTCATCCATTTTCTAGATGTACACTTACTACCGGACAGAGAGAGTAGCTACTAAAATATGACATTGCGATAAATATGGCAATGAACCAAACACACATAAGGGGTGTGTTTGGTAGGATGCATGAGCACATACATTCTCTTCTCGACCCACCTGGAATCACTTTGGGATGTTTAGTAGGGTGCTCCTCCTTAATCTCAACTATGCTTATTTCATACAGAAAGGCCCTTCTCAGCTATGATAATGAACAAAACATACGCTAAGGGCAAGTTGAGACTGCAAACGAAACATTAGAACATGCTCATAGACGTACAAATTATGTATGCAATCTCACCTAACCCTCTTGCACCCCTGGTGCACGACTAGACTAGAGCGTAGCACATATGGTTAAATTCTCTGTAATGGAACCAGCACAGTAAGGTTCAAGTTCTAAACTTAGTGGTTGCATTTTCTTAGATTTATTTTTGGTCATTCGGCATTGTGTGTTCAGTGGAAGGAGACATTTTCATCGACTACAGAGATGCTTACAGGGATGAGGTGTGCGTGCATATGTTCATATGGTTGAGTGTATATGTGTATGTGCAAGCGTCTAGCGTCCGTGTTAAAAAAAGGGAAACGTTTCTACCCGGTGCGCCGGCCGAAACGTTACGCCGGTCGCACGCGGGCCTTGCGATCGCTCACGATCGTGGCGACGGGAGCGCTCCTTCCGAACCGTTTTTTCTCCACTGATTCATCCTCTTCTCTCGTCTCCTTCCTTCATCTCCTTCCTTGGTCCAAACACAGAAGAAGCACGCCAGGACCTTGAGCCGCCAACTGCTGTGCCCGTTAGTGGCTCGCGCGCGCGTATCCCCGCGCGCAGAACGCCATGTCGCACCCCGCCGTTCCAATACGACGACATGGCCGCGCCTCGCCGTGCAACATCCTGCCTCCTTCCCGAGGTTGTAGCTTGCCACGGCCGCCATTGTAGCCCTGACCTGTTTGGTCACAACTCTTCCCCCATCCCGATTGCAACACCGTGCCGCTCGTCACCTGCAAACAGAATTCGCCGTCTGTGATTCACAACATCCCACCCCCATCAACCTCGCCGGGCTCGTCGGCGCACTTGTAGCATCATGGCAGCCATGAAAATGGTTTGTAGCAAATTCCATCGCCTTTTGTAGCAAAAGTCAACTATGGTTGCAGCAAAACATCGTCATCGTCGTCACGGGTCGCAGCTAAGACACAAAATTTGAAGCTTTTTTCAATGCCGGATGTAGCTTTTGTAACCGCCGGTTGCAGCTTTTCGTTGTCGCCCATGGTGTTCATCTCTACGGTTGAAACTTTTTTCGTCTACGTATGAAGCTTTTCTTGTCGCCAGATGAAGCTCTTTTATCAGCCGGTTGCAACTTTTGGTGGTCGTCCATAGCTTTCGTCGTATATGGGTTGAAACTTTTTTCATCGCCGGTTGAAGCATTTTTCATTACTGTTTGTAGCTTTTTGGTTTTTGGTTGCAGCACTGGTCATCTCTCGACGGGGGCAAGCGAGATGTTGCAAGCGTCAGGGATGAGCGGCGGTGAGTACGCCGGCGAGCTGCAGTCGTCGCCATCGGAGCTACAACGGTCGCCACAGGAGCTGCAACCGCAGGGTGCGGCTGTTGTATGGGCGAAGCCGGTGATGAGGACGACCGACGAGGGGCTGGGACCGGCGACTAGGACGACCGGCGAGGACGTCCGGCGAGGGCAGCGACCAGAGATGAGGACCCAGGCAAAGGACGCCGACGGGAGAACGCGTGCGGCCGGAGAGAACGGAAGGGACAATAAGATCGATGCAATGGATTTTTCTCGTACGGGTGTTACTTTAACGGAGACGAAGTGCATCGGACGGTTCCCAGCAAACAAATCAGACGGCTGCGGGCTGACGCCGGTGCGCCGGCGCAGATTACCTCCCTAAAAAAAAGCCATAGGTATATAATGGGAAGCACCCAACCCACCTGACGTCACCGCTCTCGCCTTCCATTTCCGGAGCTCGCCTCCCCGAAATAAATTCAAAAATCTCTCCCACTACGGCCACGCGCACCGATCTCCCTCGCCGAATCCCCAATCCCCCTCGATCCGCCGGCAGATTCCCTCCCGCATTCGCTCCACTCTGTCCCCGTCCCCCGCCTCCTCGCGCTCCCCCCAATCGGCGGCGGATCTCGGGCAGGGTGCTCGAATCCGTCACGGGATTTCCTGCCGTCCGGAGCTCTTTTTATCTTCTCCGAGCCGGAGATCTCAGCGCGATTCCGGCCCCCGCGACAAGCTTTTACTGCCCCGGCGGCGGATTCAGACAGCGCCGCGGCTGCGGTTGCGGTTGGGGTGCTGTTGGCGCGTCGCGGCATTGGATCGGACCGGACAGGAGAGGAGAGGTTGGTGGGCGGTGGTTCGGTGGGTGGGGCGTCCGGACCGTGATCTGCGCCGCTGCGCCGGCCCAGCGTAGCGGGGCGATGAGAGCTGGCGCCGAGGCCCCGAAGGCGGCGGAGGCATGAGCGGCGGGGCGTCGCTGGGGCTCAGGACGTCCGGGAGCTATGGGTCCCTGCAGCAGCCCAACGGTCAGTCCCCCTCCCCGTCGCCGCCGGTGGCGGTCCGGAAGCCCGCGAAGATGTCCCTCGGCGGCGGCGGCCCCGGCGCCGCCGGCCGCGGGGGCGAGCGCCTCCTCTTCGCCCGGATCTGCATGTTCGCGGGCCGTCGCCGCCGGATGCTCCTGCTCCTCCTCGTCGCCGTCGCTCTCGTCGTCTGCTTCCTCTTCTCATCACTTGTCAGTAAAGGTGGTGGTTGTGTTGCTTTTGCCTCATGTTTCATTCCTAAACCTTTGTTGTGACTGCTATCGTGACTTGATGAAATCCTTACCAGTTACTGCTATCTTGTTTTTCATTCATTTGATCAGTGAAGTTCATTGGAATGATACGATGCTACTTGCAAACAGTATTATTGTATGATTCATGTAGGTGTTTCCCATCACTAGGAGTACAAAACACCAGGGTTCCTGACTTCCTGTTACCTGTGCATACTTCACTTTTCTTATTCGCAAGTTATAGGATGTCCATGAGTATATTATCATTATGTATTAGTGTTGGGGGCCTTTATGTACACAGGAAGATTTGAGCTCATAGTTGACTTTCAAATTGTAAAAGGTTTAGTGAAGTGGAAATGCCAGCAAGACCTTGAGTAATGGAAAAGAAATAGTATATGGATCGATGTTTGAATATTCCTGTGCTGGCTGGCAACCATGTTTTCGTTTGGATTGATTATTGTGTAAGCATTTGAATGTTTGACCACTTTGCATCACCTTTGACTCTAGCTGACTGATTTGATGCAAATGGATTAGCATGCTATTATTTAGTAATTGAAATCAGGCAAGCAGTGTCAATATTTCTGTTATAGTTAAGCTAGACAAGTTTGCACTAGAGACTGTTAGATGATCTTTAGTTTGCTAGACAATCACTTCAGTTTCCAAGTCACTTCAGTCAGTTCTTTGGAACTGAGCTGCAGACTTTGTTCTGGATTTATTGTGTGATACAGTTAATATGATATAGGTATTCCTCGAGTTGATGCTTTACAAATTGAAAAGTGCTAATGTTGACAGTGCTGTCAAAATCTGTGCCTTTCTGGTACCTTGTAGGCAGGCCTTTGGCTTAGTATACCTTAGAATTGTTTATTTCCGCTATCATTTAGTCAGCTGCTTTTACATTTTTATTCTTACCAATATGCATATTGTTTGACTTCGACAGGCTAATGTATGCCTTATGAATTTTAATAAGATTCGTTTCATCTAGTAGTCAATTTGTACAAATAGCATGGTTTTGATAACAATAGGTTCTTCTGGATCTAATCATTCCAGTGTATTATTAGGATTTCATTGGCTTGTGCTAATTTTTCATGGGCTGGCAGGCCTTCTTACCAATATGCATATTGTTGGCGGTTCTACTGAATATCTGTTTGTCTAACCCTGATAAGACAACATGGTATTTCTTTTCATATGTTGTTTGCCTGGAATGTTGTCTGCTAAACGTTTTGTTTTGAGTAATAGCTAAACTGATCTAATCTACTTTTTAGTTTGTAACAAAGTAAGGCATAACCTTTAACTGTTGTGTTATCTCTACGTTTTTACTTATGTATCTTTGAGTACTGAACCACAAAATCTTCTTTTGGTTGGCTGTAGATGAAGTTGCAGCACCTGGTACCGAGACCATGCTGGGATTATCTGATCATGTCCGGAGCTTTGTAAATCCTGTATGGACATCTTCTTTGAGTGGAAATGATTTGAATACAACATCACCAACAGTAAAACAGCCGGACATCAGTCATGAAAAGGTTCAGGGTCTTTCACGGAGTTTCCCGCCAGCTATTCACCTGGAGCACCATCCTTGTGAAAATTTCTCATTTTCTCCTCCACCTATTGATAGGAAACGTACTGGACCACGGCGTAAGTTCCTCACCAGTCCAATTCAGAGTTACATAAAAGTTCTGAATCTGATTATATTATTTTAAACTTGTGTAGCATGTCCTGTTTGTTATGTGCCTGTTGACCAGGCCCTGGCATTGATGCCAGCTGCTCCAACAGCATCACCTATCCTTCGAAGTTTAAATTATTTGTCTGAAGACAATTTGGTACTCAAAGAGTCCAACAGTGGTTCTTTGTTTGGTGGTTATCCATCTCTGGAACAACGAGATATGTCTTTTGACATAAAAGACTCGATGACAGTACATTGTGGGTATGTCCTTGTATGACTCAAATGCTTTGACTCTTGTACGTTCATATGATGACGATGTGCTGTATCACTAACCTTTTCTTTGTGTTATAAGATTTGTGAGAGGGAAGATACCTGGTCTCAATACTGGATTCGATGTAGATGAAGCTGATCTGTCTGAGATGCGGCAGTGCCAGGGGACAGTTGTTGCTTCTGCTATTTTCGGTAGCTGCGTCCTCTTTCTATGCCAGTTATATTTACATGTCATCATCTTTCCATGTCGGTGCTAATTGCACATTTTGTGTGAACTTTTCTCAGGGAATTATGATATAATGCAACAACCAGAAAACATCAGTGAATTTTCAAAAGATACTGTTTGCTTCTTCATGTTTCTGGATGAAGAAACAGAAGCTGCAATAAAGAACACCACTGCTGTTGATAATACGAAAAAAATCGGGCTGTGGCGGGTGGTTGTTGTCCATGACCTTCCTTATTCGGATGCAAGGCGGAATGGAAAGGTAACTGTACTGTATATTTGGTTATTTGATTGTCCCAATCAAATCTTTGGAGAGCCAGTTATTTCTGGCATGGAGATTGCGCACAAGTTAAAATTCAGCATAGCGGGCAATGTAAACTAAAAGTTACTTGTAAAGATAATTCTACACAATCTGCTAAAAACCTACATGCATTCTTGTCTAGATAACTGATCCATCCCAGACAAACATGTTCTCATTCTATTTTGCATTGGATGGGTATGTGAAAATTTGGATTGCACAATCACGAGAGGAGGATGCCATGCTTAATGTGAATCAGCATTCGTGATTTGTTTATCTAATCGTTTATTTCCCTTGTGGTGATTTTTTAACCGAGTCCCTTGTGATATTTTCCTCAAACAGATTCCAAAACTATTACTTCATCGGCTCTTTCCTAATGCGCGGTATTCACTCTGGATCGATGGGAAACTTAAACTTGTGAAGGATCCTTATCAGCTACTAGAGAGGTAAACATCATGTTCTCTCACTGAGCTCTGTCTGCTACTTGTTGTAACTACTCTGCACATAACTCAGTGCCACTTATGCTCTATATGTTGTATTAAGTTCCAAGCTGCACCATATTCTTCTTACTCTAATATTTTTTCTCTGAGTCTACTCTCACCAGGATTTTGACATGTTATTTTCTGATTCTGTATCACTGTTATGTTGCAGATTTTTATGGAGGAAAAATGTGAGCTTCGCTATTTCCAGGCATTATAGACGCTTTGACGTCTTTGAGGAAGCTGAGGCGAACAAGGCTGGTGGGAAGTATGATAATGCTTCAATCGATAACCAAATAGAGTTCTACAAGCGAGAGGGCTTAACCCATTATTCATCAGCTAAGCTTCCTATTACAAGCGGTAATTGGTTCTTCTCACTGAATTCTGATATAGCAATATTTCTCGTGATAACACAAGGATACATTTACCTTGAACAGATGTCCCTGAGGGCTGTGTAATAATAAGAGAGCACATACCCATCACCAATCTCTTCACATGCCTTTGGTTTAATGAAGTTGACCGCTTCACCTCAAGAGATCAGATAAGCTTCAGCACAGTGAGGGATAAAATAAGGTCAAGAGTTAATTGGACTGCAGACATGTTCCTGGATTGTGAAAGGCGTGATTTTGTTGTTCAGGTACTTTTGAGTTAATGCTTTGCGTGGCGCATTTACTTTTTCTGCACACCCTGTTGTTACGGTATACTCCCTCCGTTCCTAAATGTAAGTCTTTGTAGAGATTCCACTATAAATCACATACGGATGTATATAGATGCATTTCAAGTTTAGATTCATTCATTTTGCTCCGTATGTAGTCCACCTAGTGGGATCTCTACAAAGACTTATATTTAGGAACGGAGGGAGTATATTACTGATAGCCTGAAAAGGTAATGGAATGTAAAACCCAAAAAATGATTGATAGTAAGACATTTTGCAGCCTGGCTTCTAGTAATGCACAAATAATCAAATAGGATTACCTGCAACTGCAATGCACTTATTCCGGAACAGCATTGTCGTCTGTTATCGGTCCCTTATTTCTTGTGTATGCCATCCTTACTTTGCAGGCATACCACAGAGAACTCATGGAGCAAAGGCTGGCTGCCTTACGGAGCCAGCCTCCGCCGCCTCCACCTCCACCTCCACCGCCCCCTCCCGTGGTGCGTGTGCAGCAACCTCGAAAGATGCTCCCAGACAGCGCACCAAAGGAACCTGGGAGAGCTTCCAAGAAGCCAGCAGGGAGGCGCTCACGGAGATCAGGCTCGAAACGGTCCCATCGAACGAAAGCCTCCAGCGTGAAGGAACCCATTTGACTGTAAATCTGTCCAGGCGAAATTTTGCTCCCATACAACTGAAGATCGACTCGGTTTGGTTTACTCCTATTTAACTTGTATTCATGTTCCCCTCCCAAAGGCTCGGAAATTTTGTCAGGACTTGTTGATAGAGGATCACAACAATTTTTTGGGGTGTAAATAAACATTTTTAAAATAAAGATGGGTTCAGTTCTTTTAGGCCTTTTGGGTTCAGAGATTAGAAGGCCGGTAGCTATCAGAGGGTGGTGTGGATCCGTCAGGAGAGACCCTTTTGGGTAATGTAGCTCCCATCAGTTGAGCTGTCCGGTCTGCTCACCTGAGTCGTGCTGTCAATCATGAAGCACATAGTCTAGCTAAGTTTTCGCTTTCTCTAGATTTGGGACGCCACGTCTGGTGTGGCGAACCCCCACGCTCCGTGGTTTTGATGAATAAACATAGCTTTTCCCCTAAAAAAAAATCTGGTCTGGCACCTGTAGTGGCGAGGGCGTTTTTAGATTGCTGCCAAAAGCTGCCTTCAGTTGTGTTTGAAGCATGGCCAAAAACTACCTTGCCAATGTTTTGGTCAAGAGCAAGGACTTGAGTGAACTCTGACCTTTTTTAGACCATGGTCAATTTTTTTGGCAATGCCAATGCTGTTTTGCCCGCTCGGCCAAATCATTGGCTAGTAACACCTTGATCAAAATTTTGGCAAGCCAGATATTTTTCAAGGCAAGCCCAGCCTAAAACAAACACAGCGAGAGCCACGAGCCTTCACAACGCGCCCACGAAGCTCCAATTAAACATGGACGATGTCCACGTACGGGGTACTGCAAGACACGCATCGCCGACATTTGTTCTTTTCGAAACACAATACAAACGCAGATGTTCACAAACAAGGACATATATTCAACCCATGGGCATCACGCAGACACGCACGCCTCGAAGAGACTAGGCCGGACCTCTTGAGGTTGACGAAGTCGCTACAGCCACTTTGGTTACCACTGGAAAATAAAGCCGTTTAACTAAATCCTATAACAAATTCAGTAAAATGTAAGCATCCTCCACTGAGATTACACGCTGTCCACCGGAGTCACAGTCCTCGGTCGATCGGGATCGAACGACAGGAACGCGACGCGTTTTCCACGTGAATGCTCGTGCCGTGCCGTGCCGTGCGTGAGGCGCTCGATCGACGACGAGCGACGGCGCGGTGCGTGTCGATCGCGCGAGGAGGCCGCGGGCCCGGCGGCGAGCCGTGCCGCGACGGCGCGGTGCGTGTCGATCGCGCGAGGAGGCCGCGGGCCCGGCGGCGAGCCGTGCCGCGACGGCGCGGTGCGTGTCGATCGCGCGAGGAGGCCGCGGGCCCGGCGGCGAGCCGTGCCGCGACGGGCGGAGAGGCCCGTGGAAGCCTCTCGTCTCGTGCGTCGACGGGCCGTGGCGTCGCGATCGCGCGCGGCACCGCGGCGTGCACGCACACGCCGCGGTCGACCGGTCTCCTCTGCGGCTAGACGGGAGGGATCATGGAGTGCGCAGCTGGAGGAGCCGGCCCTGCACGCAAACACCGTGGCCCCGGCGAGGAGGCATTATTGGACGGGGTCACGAGGGCCGGGACGCGGGGGATCGAAATCGAACGTGGGCGACGGATTCCCTTTCCATTTCCTTTCCTTTCCCACGGCGCCGGGGGGTTCTCTCCAGCGCGCCGCGTCGCTGTGGCTTGCGCGAGATAACGTTTCCTAACGTGCAAAACGATCAACGCGCGCACGCATTGAGGTGGTCGCTCTAGACTTGCTGAAATGATACTTGTTTTGAACGCACACAAGAGGATGATTGATCCATTTGGGATTCTTCGTAAAACTTGTCATTTTATCGATGCTCGGTCAATTCTACGGATAACAGCTGGTGTGGGGGAATAAAGCTACTAGAGCGGGTAGCAAGTGAGGTCACGCAAAAGCTTCGAGGGGATGGTGTCCTTGAGTGATGCTTTGAAGACAACTTTGCCTAGATGAAGCAAACTCTGTTGCGCCATTGTTGTTGCTGGTCTCCTGGATCTAGTTCAATACGTCTACTTCATATACGTCTTCTGGTTTTATGTACTCCATCCGTTCGGAAATACTTGTCGCTCAAACGGATTGAGCGACAAGTATTTTCGGACGGGGGTAGTATATGCTTGGTGCCTTGGTCTAGACTTCGTTTCGTGGCGCCGTTTACTAAACTTGTACTCCCTCCGTCCGAAAATACTTGTCGGAGAAATAGATGTATCTAGATGTATTTTAGTTCTACATACATCCATTTTTATCCATTTCTTCGACATGTATTTCTGGACGGAGGGAGTAGCTCTTTTGGAAATGTTGCTTTGTGATGTTTTTCTTTTGCGAAATATGATGTTGGCACTTAGATCTTTGCTATGCCCATGTATGTTATGGTTGTGGTCTGGTTTCCACCTTTGTCAGTCTAGGCTCTAGTTGTACCCAGTGATCTAGGCTGCGTCGGTGGAGCACTTAGATACGGTGTAGTTTGGTGTGCGTATGTGGATCACATGTGAGCCTCTATATATGGTTCTCTTAATGAAAATCAGGGGAAAACCTGTTTTGCTAAAAAAGAGGAAAACTACTCGTCTAAGAAAACTCACCAAGCACATACTTGAAGATCGACATTTGTACAAGTACTAATACGAAATCCCTAACAAGATGACTAATCAAACAAAACAAAAACTCTTGGGATTCCTTTGGTTCAAAGGAAAGGTGGAGGGATTACATAAGAATGGAAAAACAAATCTGTGGTGGCATTATTTGAGCATATGGTTCAAATGAATGTCGCAAAGGAAAAATGGAAAATATTTTTTCCCTTTGTCTCAATTTCAGAGAAAAAACACAGGAATTTTACACTCTATTTGGAACTCCTTTACAAATTCCTACACATGAAGAGCGAGACTAAGATACTTAGTGATATCATAACAACCTAATTATAACTTTCCGTGTGATTTGACTATGTTTATTAGGATTCCTGCGTTTTTATTTTTGTTAACCAAACATGCAAGTTTGCAAAACTCCTACATTTTCTAATCCTCTGTACTCCTTCCATTACACATGCATTCATATCCAATTCCTGATTTTTTATTCTTTCATGCGTTTCTAGAATCATGTGAACAAAAGGAGGGATTCGTGTTTAGAAATGGCATCGTAAAGGAGCACTATACAAGAACTACTGATGCATTCACCTTTTACTTTTTTTAAAGGCATCCTTTTATCGTTTCTTTACAATAGGTCATACACCGCTCATAAAAGAGTTCAAACTTCCAACATTTGCATCGAGATGCACACAATGAACAAGAGTACAAAAATAAAATGAAGAACAAGCCACATGATTAAAAGTCGATGTCATGTGAAGAAAATGCAACTCTCATCTCAAAAGGCACACAACTCAGCTTGGAACTCCAATGAAGGCTAGGTCACCATATATGTTGGGTAAAAAACTTGGCAACAACCTCCAACTAAATGCACACATTTACCAACAAATTGCAGTCCTCCTGCCAGGGAATGATATATTAGGCATGAAGCCTTCTATGCCACATTCAAATATGGAACGGAAGCAACATTAAAAGCTCCGAAGCGCGTGAAAGTGCAACTATAACCAACAGAGCCATATTTTCTAGCAAATCATGAATGCAATTGAACTAGAGCAGCAAACATAGTTACAAAAGATAAACAACCATTTTGATAGTTTTCGTATCAACAAAGCCGCTTCCAAGTTTAGGGCCTCTTTAATTCAAAGGGGTTTTGGAGGATTATAATCCCTAGGGAAATTTTCCATTTTGATCGTTTGATTTATATGATTGATCTTCAAGATTTGCTTAATACATTCCATAGAAGATCTATCATCCACACAAACTTCTTGAAAAAGCATCATTTGTTTGTCCTGTGATGCAATAGAAAAAATTCATTTGATGAAATTTGTGCTATTTGGCGTTTACATAAGAGTAAACATGTGCTTAATCCGGTTATCGATGCCTCCTTGTGGAGCATTTGGAAATTGAGGAATGAATTTTGTTTCCAGGGGCGTACATGGAAAAGTTTGAACCGCGTTCTCGTCAAGCTAAGGGGCGTTCTTCTTTGATGGTTGGCACTCTGCGACGACACACATGCAACGCTGCTCCGGCGTTGCATTTTGCTACTTGGACAGGCACCACGGAGAACTTCTTCAGATTGCCTGGAGATGATCTCCGCCCCATTGTGAGACAACGTCCTAGTCCTCGTCCACTTGCTTCTGGGGTCTATAATAATGCTTGAAAAAGATGTTGTTCTAGTTTGGTACTATCTGTAATAGTTTGAGGTCGACTCAAGTATTTTCTCCAGACAATCCATTTCGTAGCCTGGGTAGTTTGCGAGGGTGTGTTGGCAGATATGCCAGAACATATTTTCAGTTTCTCTTTGCTGCTTCATCAATAAAAATGGGGCAGGGGGAGACCCCTTTCTTTCAAAAAAATAGTAATAATAACTCAAATCATGTAGGCTTTAAATCAAGACAACCGATGGCGGAGCTTTTTTCCGAGATTACACCTAGACGTACCATATTTTTATAGAAGGCAGAAATCAAGTACAAGAGACTGTAACTTGTTGCGAACAATAATTGTAGCAAAAACTCCACGCCAAGCTAATCAAAAGATTAGCCACCACAACTAATACAGACACAATACAAAGGAGCTTTCCCTAAACAAATCTACAAGCCGCGTCTCGACCATCACCGGTTATCCCAAAGAGCAACAGCTTCCATCGAACTTTTCTTGTCGATGCACAAACACCCTTGAATGCCTAAGAAGAGATGGTGAGTGGGTAGCGGGATTTGGTTGGACCCGAGAAAGCAAACATCTTGCTGGGCTCACTGGGAGCTGTGTATGTAGCGCACATGAAGATCCGCTCTCACCAACAACAAGCACCGGAGAACCTTGCAGAACCTCAAGCCATGTCTCCACCCACGATGCTCTCAAGAGAGGAATAATGCCATGACGCCGCCATCGTCGGTCCACCAACAAACACAACACCGCCTCCTGCAAGGTCCGAGAACAAGTAGCTCTAGCAGATCTTCCCATCCACGAACGCCCAGGCCACTACACCGCGAGCAGCACGGCTAGGCCATCGACACCACAAACAGCAAGTCCCACCACTCCAGGCAAACAAGGCCATCGCGCTTCACTAGGGCCAAGGGGGCCTATGCCCCCTACCCTACAACCTGTTTAGTAACCACTTGAGCAGGGGAATGGGAGCTTGCACAAGAGAGATTGTGGAGGGATTAGGCATGAGAAATAGATTTTTACTCTCATTCCCTTGTTTGTTATATGATGGGAATTAGTGTAGGATAAAGCTCTACCCACGAATTAACAGGGTACCCCGTGGAAAAAAATGGTGGGAATTGGCTTCCTCAACTCTCATTCCCCTCCTCCTTTAAACTCCCACAACGTGTTTGGCAATATTTGGGAAGGGGAATGGAAGTTTAGTGTAGGGAGTTGTGTTGAGATTAGACATGGGATGAGTCATTTTATTCCCAATCCTCTGTTTGGTGCATGATAGAAATTACTCCCTTCTTTCCGGTTTACATGGCTCAATTCAAAAATCTCACCAACCAAGATAGATGGTGAGTGGTGGAATACTTTTTGTAGTTTGCAAAAGCATTCAATTAATGCTCTTGTTTTCCTCAAAAAGTTATGTTTACCAATGCATTAACTGCAATGCATACATGCATAAAGTACATGCATTGGTCAATTTTCTCTTAATACTTGCATGCAATGTTTTAATGCACCGGAATCTGAACATGTGATGGGGAACAACCAAACTAAGCCTTATAAAATGAAAAAACTTAAATTTTAAGATAAGCCCTATAAACCGGAAAGGAGGGAGTATGTGTGAGAATTTGAGAAGAAATTGTACTCACTTGTTTGGTTGGTGGGAATTGACATGGGACTAGATAAGGGAAGTTAGGATAAAGGGTTAATATTAACCTACTAAAACAATCCCTTCCAACTCCCACCCTCTCCCCTGTTAATAAAACGATGGAAGTTGGAGTCTCAAGTCTCATGTCTATTCCTTTATGAGTTTCCAATTCCTTCAACCAAACAATAGATTTGAAGCCTCGTACACCTTCAATTTCCATTCCCTAGCTCTAATTACCCCCAACTAAACATGTTGTGTCCCTGTAATCAATCATTGGACTTTTAATCTCCTTACCCCTCAACTCTCATTCCCCATGCGAACCAACATGTGGTTAGATGGTTAGAGGGATTGTGATATGCCCAGCCCATCAGGGTTTAAGTCCTGATGCTCGCATTTATTCCTGAATTTATTTCAGGATTTCCGGCAATGCGCATTCAGTGGGAGGAGACGTTCCCGTCGACGACAAGGTGCCTACAATGACTTTATAAATTTCAAGATGATATGCCAGAGTGAGTGTATGCGCGTGTATATGAGCGCTTGCGTCCGTATCGTTTTAGGAAAAACTTCCATTCCCCATCTCTAATTACCACGAAACAAACACGCTCTATGTACTTTGCTCTTTGCAAAATCTCATCATTTGCTACTCCATGTAACAAAATCTTCCGACGTGTGATCGTGCTGTTCAATTATCCCTACCGACCGAGTGGCCCACGCCATCTGGAACTGCCTCATCCACTCCGCGCGGGTCCCGCGAGCACCGTACCATCCATTGCCGCCTCGCCACGTCCGCCGCGTCTCCGGGTATATAAGCCGGCGGGAAGGACCCTGCAGCTGACCACGGAGCAACGTGAGCCACGCACACCGGATTTACAACCAAGCACGAGGAAATGGTTGTGGCGGAGGCCGGCGACGAGATGAGCCTGTCGAACATGGTGCTGGGGTTCTACGAGGAGGCCGACCGGGAGCGGTGGCCCGAGGACGAAACCTCCGTCGGCGACGGCGACTGCAGCGACGACGAGAGGGCCGGTGGTGGCGCCGCCGCCGAGAGCAGCGCGTTCTGGGCGGAGCAGCTCTCGCATTTGCATGTAAGTTAATGGAGTCGCCGCGAACTGGTTGGCGTGTGTCGGTGTGTGCATGGCTTTTTGTTATTGCATCATCGGGCGGCATGTAAATTAATCTCGCTGTGACGAATGCGTACGTGCAGGAGGTACTGGGCAAGACGAGCGCGGCGGAGAGCCGGATCCGGGCGGACACGGAGGAGGCCGTGAGGCAGGCGCGCTCCGCCACCGCGGCAGCAGGCGTCTGCTCTTGCGCGACCCGCGCGACGGCCGGCGGCGGGTGCCGGGGCTGCACGCTCCGGTCGGTCGCGGGGCGGCTGCGCGACGCCGGGTACGACAGCGCCGTGTGCCGGTCCAGGTGGGCGCGCTCGCCGGAGTTCCCCGCGGGGGAGCACAGCTACGTGGACGTAGTGGTGCCGACGAGGAGCGGCAGGGCGGTGCGGGTGGTGGTGGAGCCCAGCTTCCGGGCCGAGTTCGCCATGGCGCGCGGCGGCGCCGGGTACGGCGCGCTGGTGGCGGCGCTACCGGAGGCGTTCGTCGGCAGGGCGGAGAAGCTGCGGGCCGTGGTCGGGGCCATGTGCGCCGCCGCGAAGCGGTGCGCGCACGAGAGCAGCCTGCACATGGCGCCCTGGAGGAAGCGCCGGTACATGGAGGCCAAGTGGCTCGGCACGCCGGACCGCCTCTCGCCGGCCGCGGGCGCCGGTTCCCCCGTGGCGGCCGGCTCCCCGGAGAGCGAGAAGCAGCGCAGGTTCAGGGCCTCCATGCTGACGCTCGACTTCGGCGGCCGGACCGCCGTGGAGGTCGCGTGAGCGATCGATCGCACCTGGAGATGGCTGCAACCTGTGGAACTGCCGGCCTACGAAATTACCACGGTCCACGGATACAAACATATATACTGTACCTATGAATTGAATTCTCGTGTAGGAACGACTATTATTTGGCTCCAAGCCATGAGCTACCTCAGCAGCGACATTGGTCGTTTAGATTAGGTACTACTCCCTCCGTTCCTAAATACTAAGTCTTTTTTAAAACTCAGAAGCAAAACGAGTGAATCTACACTCTAAAATATATCTATATACATTCATATGTAGTACTAGTTTATATTAAAATCTCTAGAAGCATTTATATTAAGAAACGGATGGAGTACTAGTAAGCAAATCACTAGGAGCCTTTGCTTGCTCCCTCGGTGATCAAAACCGCCAAGGATGCAGGTGCTTGTTCATTTAGACGGGTCTGATCACCGCGTCGAGCTTCTCGATTCCCTTCGCTGATCTTCCGATCGATGCTGCTGGCGGGCGCGGTTCATGACGCGCTTGGGGCAGGGTCGTTGGCCCCAATGATCTTTGCTCCGGTGAACGAACCCACCCAGCTGCGTCCATGGCAGTCTCTTACGCAGCGATCGGCCGAGGTGATCAATCAACGATAAATGGCATAAAATATGACACGAACACATGACAACTCTGAGGCTGTGTTTGATAGCAAAGTATTATATAAACCAAAGTATCAAAAACTACAGTAATTTTGCCTGTAGGTGTGAGATACCATAGTTTTATCAAAACAGAGTATTTTGAAGTATTCACAATACATAGAACCTGTTTGGCTGTTGCCGCATAACACTGTAAATTTTGCTGTTTAGCCGTTGCCTTTAAGCACTTAGCAGCTCTGTTTTTCAAAAAGAGGTTTGGGGTTCTTTTTTTTATGCATTGAAAAAACTGCAGTTTGCCCAATACTACAGTATTAAAAGTACAGTTGTTAGGGGCAACCAAACAGCTCATTGTAAATAAAACTATGGTAATATAAAAAACTGTAGTATTGTCAAAATACTTAGAAAATACTTTGCTATCAAACGGGGCCTGAATATTTTTTATGATAAATTTAGTGACGAGAGGATGTTCAGTTGTCAAGTATGATAGCTTTTTCTATGTCAAGTTTCAGTTTTTTTTTGTTGTTTTTTATTTTCGGATGGCAACATTATTTGTAAAAAATGTCGGAGCCGGAGCGCTTCATGCAACACATGTGCTTATCATTTGGAAACAGTATTTGATGTGATCTCTAGTGACCTACCCCTGCACTGCGATTTGAGTATCTTAATACAGCGAATTAGAGGAGTGGTCGGTACTTATATGGAGCATCTCTAGCTAGCTAGTGGGTATGCATGAGTCTAATTTTAGTAGGGAGATATGTGGCCCGGGACAACTTCTCTACTAGCTTAACAGGTCTGCCCTTGCGTTGCGTTGCGGACTCATTCCACCATGTATGGCCTGATCTGCTCTCACAAGAGAGAACGGCGGGGCAACGGCCAGGGTGTGATGGTGTTGTGTGATACTTCCTCTGTGAAGAAATATAAGATCGTTTAGATCGTTCATATCTGTTACTAGCTGCCATCTGGGGGACGGTACGGGACTGCCAGAGCATCCCGAACTGGCAGTTTTGGTGGTACCGGTGGCCTTTCTTCCTCGTCTACCGCCGGCCTGTGCAAGATCATAACTTGCATGACGTGTCACTTCATTACTGTGCTCACACGTAGCTCATGAGACCGTGAAAAGTGGAGGCGACAAGGCATGGTGACTTTGATTTGCTAGTGCTTCTCGAGTACCATTTCACGAGCTCTGGGATGAAAATTTTAGGTCTGACACTAATTGGTTATGCCTAGAAATGACGATGTTGTGTGGTTACCTTGTTGGAGGCTTTGCTCGGACTTGATCTTTAGGATGAAAACCATTGATCTAGGCTGTGGTGGTTCAATAGGGCCGTGCGGCGGTTGTGCATCATTCCCTTCCCGGAGGTGTTGGTTTTAGAGAACCTTTCTCATAGTCTTTTTGTTGTCATGATATGGTTGGTGCCGATGATTATTATTTTATTTCATTGATCGTTATTTGACTGCTTTGATTTTTTTTTCTCCACCCAAGCAAAGCTTTGGTCTTGTATGACTTTCCGCTTTATGCGTTGAATATCAACGTGATTATTTGTGTGTGTGTGTGCGCGCGCGTGTGTGCATGCGTGCGTGTGTGTGCCTCTTAAACATGCAGATGTCGTATTCACTAGCTTGATGCTAAATCATAAGTCAATAAAAAACAGCCATTGTCGGAAAAGCTTTTGACTTCTTGAGCTTTTCTATGTTTTTTTCTTTTTGACAAAGACTGGTTCTAGAGATGTTAAGCACAGAAAAAAGGGAGTGTTTTGGGCATAGGTTCCCCATTGTGACTATATGAAATACTCCCTTTGTTCCTAAATATAAGTCTTTTTAAAGATTGCATTACAAACTACATACATATGTATATAGTCATATTTTTTTAGTGTGGGTTCACTCATTTTGCTCCCTATGTAGTCCATAATGGAATCTCTTAAAAGACTTATATTTAGGAACAGAGGGAGTAGAAGCGTAGGTGTGCCTTGCCTCACCGCATGCCTCAAACTGTCTCTTTAGTAGTTGTTTATTTTCGACATTGTCACTGTCATTCTTAGTCGCAGACAACCGTTGTATGTGCCACCCCCACAACAGCCACAACCGAACGAAACAAAGGGGGAAAACTCACCAAACCCTAAGATGAAGGCGGCATGGCGCGGGGACAAACTACCGTCGGACAAAGTAGCGCCCCCTCGAAGCCCTCGCATCAATGTGGCAGCCTCAGGTAACACCCGTAGTAGCAACAAAGCATATTCCACTGACCACAATGACCAACACGTGTGAGAAGCACGGGCGGAGCGC
>NC_041381.1:603961311-603968813 GCF_002162155.2 Triticum dicoccoides | reverse complement strand
CTGCCGACGCTCCGAACACTAGTGAGAAGGGCAAAAGAGTGGCACGGGAACAAGAGAGGATCTAGTGGGGGTGTCTAAGACTCATGGGTGCCATGGCACCCCCTCTAAAACTGCAAAATAACCTGTACTGTGTACTTAACACCAATGATCTGCCAGTTTAGTGCTATTTTGTGACTATTTGTTGCAACTAGATGGTTTTTAACCAATTTATACTATTTATAGTGTCATTTTCCCAAATTTTGAATTGATATGCAGAAATTATGTTCAGTATACACGATATATGTAAACCGTGGCACCCCAGGCCCAGCGTCAAGATTCTAGGTCCACTACTGCACGGGAACCTCACACATGCCAGGCGTACAAGTGTTTCCACCAACTAAAGGGCTGTGAGCATTCTATTTCTACCAAGATAGACGGGAACCTTAGTATATGATCCTTGTTGAGATTTTGCGGCTTCGACAGCAGCAGAAGGACTTTTAAGCACAGTCATCAAACTTACTTAATCATAAGACTTTTTGTAAGAGTTTATAGCATAATCCTTTTCTCCTGTATTGTGATTTCAGCATATAATAATAGATGGTAGAAGTCAAGTTTTAGCCGATACCATACAATCAAGATTTCGTCTATTCTATGAGATGTTTTTTCTTCTAAAAACAGAGTCCCGGAAATATTTATTGTGATCTG
Source organism: Triticum dicoccoides (assembly GCF_002162155.2). Classification (NCBI taxonomy): domain Eukaryota; kingdom Viridiplantae; phylum Streptophyta; class Magnoliopsida; order Poales; family Poaceae; genus Triticum; species Triticum dicoccoides. The sequence goes on along the minus strand of NC_041381.1, from coordinate 603,968,129 downwards.
TAAAGAAAAAGAAAGGTGTCTCGTGTAGTTTGTGTTTATATACAACGAAAAATTGATTTACAGAGTCGTGATCTACTCCACATAACACATTCTGGGAGGAAGAGGGCACACGATCACAGCAGCTTCGGCGGCGGGGGCCCTGAGAAATCCGGTGGGCTATATGAGAGCTTCAGGATCCAGTTGGCAAGCCTGTTCTTGTTTTGCTCCTGAGCTGCTTCCTGGCAGCTGGGGGTTGGGGTCTTCTCAATGGTTCCATCTCTATCAAGAGTCGTCTTGAGATTCTCAAGGGTTTTAACTATCTGGGTAAACTCGGGCCTCTTCTCGGGTTGAGCGGACCAGCATTGCTCCATCAATTGTTGCAATGGTGTCGGGCAGCTCGAAGGAACAACGGGTCTCAAGTTCTGAAATTTGAATTCCGTTAACAAAAAGTTCATGTGCAGAATTGTCAAGTGAGTAAACTGAATGTTGCTTTGGGAAATCTCCTCACTACAGCGGAAACAAATTGGAAGATAAGTGAATTAGGAGAGCGAATACCTTATTAACAACTGCATAGGCTGCTTGGAGCGGAGTCATCTCTTCATAAGGGATGGAACCACTAACCAGTTCCCACAAGACAAGCCCAAAACTGTAAACATCGACTTTCGGACCATATGGCTTGCGCTTACACATCTCCGGCGCCATCCATCTATATGTGCCTGGGTCATCTTCCATCGTGTTGCAGTAAACGTCTTCAAAAGCTACTCCAAAATCAACGACCTTTGCACAACACTCTGCGTCGAATAGAATGTTCTCAGGCTTCACGTCCCGGTGGATTACTCCTTGCGAATGAACGTACTCCAAACCACGTGCAATGTCCAGGGCAACGGAGATAATCTTCTCCAAAGGTAGCTGCTTGCCCTCCAGCTTGCGCAGATAAGCTCTCAAAGAGCCCCCGGGCAGGAACTCAGTGATGACACAGAAGACAGGTGCAGAGCTACATGCCCCAACCAGCTGCACAAAATATTGTGGACGGATTAAAAACAACTCCTTGTTACAGTATGTGATGATACCTAAAGAACCAATATGATGAAATGTAGCACAGACCAATGATACTGCCTTTCTTATGCTAACAGTGGTGTTTAAAAAAAAACTGATACAGATACAGCTGCGGTGGTCCAGGTAGTCCAATCCCAAGTGAAGGAAATTATTGCTCTTTTTTTTTTTGTGAAACAGGCTATTAGCTTGACAACTATGACAACATTGATTACACTGATGGGTACGGGAGCAGTTAGTAGATAGTTATGTCCAAGTCAAAGACATTGACTAGTATCCTACTCGTGTACTTGTCATCTCCAGGGGAAGATATTTCTTCTTTTTTTAGTGGCAGGGGGGAAGATACTTGGCATTGCAGCGAGCATATTCCTTGTATATGTCATTAGGGAGAAATACCCTGGATTATCTACTGTCAGCAAAGTCATGCTTGCAGAAATACAGGAAATACAGAAGAGCAAAGTAAGGCTCACACGGTTGGTACATATTCGAGTAATGCCCCTATGGATGGTAAATTGGTAATGCATATTGCACCTGTTAATGATTTGAGGGGTACTGCATACTGACTCAACAACGCAAAATACCCAAATTCAAGCATGGGCAGTTCCATGAATACATAGAAAGGCAAAATGACATAGCGGTTACTGTACTGTTTCCTAATGAAGAAATAAATGCTACTCATGGGCGATGGATAGCTAGAAAACATAAAGAGAAAATTTATACGGAAATTCATATCATTACCTCAATGACATTACGATGCTGGAGCCGAGCCAAAATGGTAACTTCAACAGTGAACTGCTTCTCAAGCCGAGCAGCCAATTCCGGATCTTCACCATCATCAGGTAGCCTGATAAACTTGACAGCAACAGGCTGCTCCTTGTAGATTCCGTGGAACAGACGACTATACGCTCCTGATGCAAATCTGTGGCCAATGAGTAACTGTGAGCGGTCGACCGTCCATTTCTCAAGTACATCCAGCGCAGCGACCTTTGCAACTCTAGCTTCGGAGTTCCTTGGCCAGGAAGAGGCCCTTTTGGTTACCAATTTGGTCGCTGCTCTTGTCGAAGAGAAGGCAAAAGGGGGACTATCATCCAGCAACCGAACAGAGCTAGATTTCCTTTGCCGCTGTGGTGAGGAGAACCTCTTGCTGGCAGCTTTCGCCTCCCTAAAAACGTCAGAGATGACGCGTGTCGGGATGGGGGATTTCGCTCTCTTCTTCGGCTTTGATCCATCTCCAGCGACCTTGAAAGATACGCTCCGTGGATTGGAATCGCCGGCTAGCCCTGCATCCTTTGCAAAGTAAGGACCTGGGCTAGAGCACACCCTCTGCAACCTCAAGCTTTGCTCCTCAGAGTGGAAAGAGAACTCCAGCGTGTTGCCTGAGCTTCCATCATTCAAACCCCGGACAATACGGCGGTTAGGAATATCCAGGGATTTCAAGCTCAGGCCGTTTCCCTTGGGTCCAACCTCTTGCATCATCGACGTTTCTTTCAGTGAGCCATCACCAACAGCACCATGCTGTTTCAGCTGAACATCTGAAAACACAACATCTTTCGGCTTGCGGTCTGCCTGGCCAGCTGCCGATTTGGCCCTGGGAATCGCCGGCCTCGCCGGGTTTGAGACCGTCCCTTTGGCCCTCGGCTGCAGGCTCTTGAGCTCTGAATCAAAATCTTTCTGCATGGACACGGCGCGGCGGCTGAACTGCTCGTCGAAGGAGCACCTGCCGGAGCTAGACCTGACGATGGAGTGCGAGAACTTGGTGCGCCGCACCCAAGAGTACTCGTCCTCGTCCATCTCCTCCGCGAAATCTCAAGCAAACCAGATCCGAGAATACCGCAGGGCGGCCACGAACTTGCAGCAAGAACTGGATCAGAGAGGACTCAGATGGGAACCTGGCGCTAGAAGAGGATCTGCATTTGATCCCTCCCCGCCGGCGCCGAGACCCCGGAGTGCATGCTGCTCCATCGCGGTCGACTCCGGCGCGCCATTCGACCAGATTCAACCGCCAGTCGCCGCCTCCTCCTCGTTGGCCCGAACCTGAATCAGTTTGTTGGGTTGAAACGCTCAGAAACAAAACAGCAAATCAAATCAAGAAGAACAAGAAAAATCCGGCCTTGTGCGTGGCGGGGGGCACTACCAGATTCCTAGTGCGTATCGGGGGTGTTGGGCACCACGGAATCAATCAATCTACCGAACGCAGGAGGGAGAGAAGGCGGGCCAACCGGTCGGTTCTGGAAAGGCCAGGGCATGGACCGAACAGTTGGCCGTACATGCGTGGGCGAATGAGGGGAGCGCGGCGGCGGACCGGGACACGCTGCTCGCTCGCAGGGTGGGAAAGGCAGGGGAGGGAAAGCGACGAGATGCGTCGCCCCGAAGCAGACGGTGGCGAGTGGAGTAGGAGTAGGAGTATTGTTTTTGTGGCGGGATTCAAAGACCGTTGGTCTCACGTTTCTCCCCCGTCGCCCCCTCCTGTGACGCCATGGGAAGACGCACGCGCCCAGATCGAATCTAACCCGGCGAAAGGGAATGGAATGAAGCAGCCGCCGGAGGCAGCGGATTGGCGGAGCCGACGGTCGGGCCGAATCGGGATCACGCGGAGCGGAGGAAAAGCGGAGACGAAAAGTCGGGGGAAGAATGTTAAGAGGGTCGCACGCGCGCGCGCGCACGCACGGGAAAGGCGAGCGCGGCGAAGAGCTGGAGGAGAAGGACGAGCGCGTACCGTATGGAGAGGAGCTTCTACGCCTCCGCCGCCGTCGCCGTCGTCGCTGCGGGTGCAGGGAAGACGCGCCTCGTCGTTCGTCCGTCCGTCCTCGCTCGCCGGTGGTCAGTGTCGGGGGTCGCTCTGGTCTGGATGTGGCCGGGAAGGTAGACAAGTAGTAGTACGTAGTACGAGAGGGTACACTTGGAAGCTGTACGGGGTGGAGGGGGCCCTCTACGACCGCGAGGAGGAGGAGGACGGCGACGGGCTGCGTGAGTGGGAGGTCGTCTACTGGGGCTACAGAAAATTGAAAAGTTTACTCCCACTCGACACAATTATTTGAGGCGGGCTTTGTTCGCTTGCCAAGGGAGATGGCGCTAGCTTTGTTATCGGAGCTCCTTTTCATTTTCTTTTCTGAGTGGATGGTGGCTTATCAGATCGGAGCTGGGAGGAATGCGGGGTGGGTTGGGTGGGGGGTGATGTGGCGTGCGTGGTGTTCGTTCTTCTTCTTCTTCCTCCTGTCGCGTCCCCGTTGCGTGAGTTGTTGTTACGTGGACGTCGGCGAGCGTGGACTGGGGTGGGTGTCTGATTGGCATGGGGCCCCGGCCGGGGAGCGGTGACCTCACACGCTTGACCGTGGAGCGGAGTGAGCAGGAGGAGGCCCTACTGAGACAGCGGCGGCATCAACCACTGCGGGTGCGGGGCGGGTCATCGGATGCCGTCTCCCGCCCGCCGCGGCGTGTGTCTGGCCTGATCGGCTGCGCGAGCGGGGGCCGGGCTCCCGGCTCCAGCAGCGTGCGCGCTCGCCGGGGGACATGCGTGCATCGCGCAGCCGTACCAGCGTTGAGTAAATTTAGCAATTTTTGCTTAATCTAATCCAGAAATAACCAGACAGATCCTACTGATACGGCGATAGCTAGCTGCAGCGTCAACCACTGCGGGGCGGGCGGGTCATCGGATGCCGTCTCCCGTGCCCGCCGCGGCGTGCGTGCGTGTGTCCAGCTCTGGTCGGCTGCCCGCACTGCGCCGCGCGGTCGGTGTTGTTGCTTCCAGGTCCGGGCTCGCTGCCGCCCCTCGCGTGCGCGTGCGCGCGGCACGGCACGGCGGGCGAACATCCGTGCCGGTGCCGACCCACGTTGCAGCCCGGGTGCTGGCGCCCGCCCCCCGTGCCGGCCGGAAGGAACCTGAGTATTTTTCAAAGACATCAAAAGGCCATCGTATATCTGATAAAAAAAGTAAGTCCCCTTAAGAAATAAGCAAGGAGTATAATGGAAAGACGAATCAACCTGTGGTTGAATGGTTAGAATGACCTTCGCAAGAAAAAAAAAGGTTAGAATGACAGTGGTATCCCCAATTCAGCATGGTTCAAATCTTGTTGCATGTATTATCCTGCATTTATTTCAAGATTGCCGGCGATACACTTTTAGTGAAGGATACGTTTCCGTCGACTATGAGGCGCCCATGGTGACTTCGTAAAATCAAGATGACATGCCGGCTCAGTCTATCGGAGACGCTCATAGAGGTATGATGTGCGTGTGTGCTCATAGGAGTGGGTGTATGCGCGTATATATGAGCGATTATGTCTGTACTGTGTAAAATAAAGTACTCCCTCCTTCCGAAAATACTTGTCTGAGAAATGGATGTATTTAGACGTATTTTAGCTCTAGATATATCCATTTTTATGCATTTCTCCGATAAATATTTCCGGGCGGAGGGAGTATAATGAAAGACAACAAAATATAAAACAACTAGAAAAAATAAATAAGATCACATCGAAAGCTATTTTGGTTATCCATTTCTCTCGATTATATGCCGCCCGCCTGATCTTGAACATCTACTGAACAAGCAGTAAATAAAAGGGACAACCGCAAACTCCATCCCAAATTAAGACTAGCCACAATGCATAGTAACATACACTAATAATATACACATATCCCTAGACTATGTTACTACCTTCGTAGTGGGTAGTAACATAAGTGTGGTAACATACAAAGCTTCATTTATTAGGTTATAGATTCATATTGCATTGGGACATGTGATGCTACAGTAACTAGCTAAGTTACTGTAACTACCTCTCTCCTCATTAACTCATTGTCACATAAGCAAATTTGCTGAGTTGGACTCGATGTTACTGCTGAAGTTACTCCTACTGTGGCTAGTCTAAGCTTCGAAGATCGCAATAGTCACTCATTGCTAGAAAGGAGAACTAGAAATAAATTAATGAACATCGTTTTGTGAATCAACAACCAACCACGCTACGCGGGCTTGCAATCCTTCAACTCCAGTCTAGATCAATTCCTGCATGAACTAAAAAGCAAGCAAGAATTTGAGATATTCACTATGAATTGCGGATATAATATGAAGTACTTGCTTAACATTGCGGAGTTTTGATGACGCGTAGTACAAGAGGCCTCGTCGTCTCTTGGGTCTATGCCAAACAACGTCAAACATTATAACTCAATTAGACAAAACCCGAACCCTAACTCGACACCCTAAGGGCATCTCCAGCGTTGACTCGCAAATTTGCTCCGGTATCCGTCCGTGGATAGGGGGGGCCAATCCGTGGACACGGATGCGGGAGTCGACCATCCAACAATGCCCTGATACATTTCAACCACTGTTTGAACTAAACGGACAAATTCCATGCAAACACGGCGAATTTCATATAAACCGGACGAATTCATTACATTTCGGTTATACGTCAACCTAAAAGCGGAGCTCGTCCGACTCTGGAGGTATAATTTCGGACATACTTCAACTTGTCTAATGCCGGGCTCCGTGGCCTCCGGCTCCACCATATCTTCCGTATGTCCGGCTGCGCCGCTCATCGAAGTGGCCATGCTTCAGCCGAAGGGGAAGAGTGGCTCCTCCGCTTTCGTGAAGCCGAGGCAGGGGGAGTCCTACGATGGTATGCGCTAAACCGGGCAAGACATCGACGCAGTGGCGGCCTCCCATGGTCTACTTTTCCTTCATGTCGGTGGTGGCCGTGGACGTGCTGGACGCCTCCGCCGACAGGGCGCAGGAGGAGAGTGACAACACGATGGCATCCATGTGAAGCCACCGTGCCCAAACCACTGTGCTCCCCCCTCCC
>NC_041381.1:603852948-603960750 GCF_002162155.2 Triticum dicoccoides | reverse complement strand
CCCACGAACTCTAGATCCAGTTGAGGTCGAGAGAGAGTTTCATCAGCACGACGGCGTGGTTATTGGGAAACGTAGTAATTTCAAAAAAATTCCTACGCACACGCAAGATCATGGTGATGCATAGCAACGAGAGGGGAGAGTGTTGTCCACGTACCCTCGTAGACAGAAAACGGAAGCGTTAGCACAACGCGGTTGATGTAGTCGTACGTCTTCACGATCCGATCGATCCAAGTACCAAACGTACGGCACCTCCGAGTTCAGCACACGTTCAGCTCGATGACGTCCCACGAACTCCAATCCAGCAGAGCTTTGCGGGAGAGTTCCATTAGCACGACGGCGTGATGATGGTGTTGATAATGCTACCAACGCAGGGCTTCGCCTAAGCACCACTACAATATTACCGAGGTGGAATATGGTGGAGGGGGGCACCGCACACGGCTGTGAGAGATCAACAGATCAACTTGTGTGTCTAAAGGTGCCCCCCTGCCCCCGTATATAAAGGAGCAAGGGGGGAGGCGGCCGGCCTAGGAGGAGGGCGCGCCAAAGGGGGAGTCCTACTCCCACCGGGATTAGGACTCCTCCTTTCCTTGTGGGAGTAGGAGAAGGGAAGAAAAAAGGAGAAAGAAGGAAGGGGGCGCCCCCTCCCTAGTCCAATTCGGACCAGTCCATGGGGAGGGGTGCGGCCACCCTTTGAGGCATTTCTCTCCTTTTCCGTATGGCCCATTAAGGCCCAATACGAATTCCCGTAACTCTCCGGTACTCCGAAAAATACCCGAATCACTCGGAACCTTTCCGAAGTCCGAATATAGTCGTCCAATATATCGATCTTTACGTCTCGACCATTTCGAGACTCCTCGTCATGTCCCCGATCTAATCCGGGACTCTGAACTCCTTTGGTACATCAAAACACATAAACTCATAATATAAATTGTCACCGAACTTTAAGCGTGCGGACCCTACGGTTTCAAGAACAATGTAGACATGACCGAGACACGTCTTTGGTCAATAACCAATAGCGGAACCTGGATGCTCATATTGGCTCCTATATATTCTACGAAGATCTTTATCGGTCAAACGCATAACAACATACGTTGTTCCCTTTGTCATCGGTATGTTACTTACCCGAGATTCGATCGTCGGTATCTCAATACCTAGCTCAATCTCATTACCGGCAAGTCTATTTACTCGTTCCGTAATACATCATCCCGCAACTAACTCATCAGTTATAATGCTTGCAAGGCTTATAGTGATGTGCATTACCGAGTGGGCCCAGAGATACCTCTCCGACAATCGGAGTGACAAATCCTAATATCGAAATATGCCAACTCAACATGTACCTTCAGAGACACCTATAGAGCTACTTTATAATCACCCAGTTATGTTGTGATGTTTGGTAGCACACAAAGTGTTCCTTCGGTAAACGGGAGTTGCATAATCTCATAGTCATAGGATCATGTATAAGTCATGAAGAAAGCAATAGCAACATACTAAACGATCAAGTGCTAAGCTAACGGAATGGGTCAAGTCAATTACATCATTCTCCTAATGATGTGATCTCGTTAATCAAATGACAACTCATGTCAATGACTAGGAAACACAACCATCTTTGATCAACGAGCTAGTCAAGTAAAGGCATACTAGTGACACGATGTTTGTCTATGTATTCACACATGTATTATGTTTCCGGTTAATACAATTCTAGCATGAATAATAAACATTATCATGATATGAGGAAATAAATAATAACTTTATTATTTCCTCTAGGGCATAGTTCCTTCAGTCTCCCACTTACATTAGAGTCAATAATCTAGTTCACATCACCATGTGATTTAACACTAATATTCACATCTGCATGTGATTAACACCCATAGTTCACATCGTCATGTGACCAACACCCAAAAGGTTTATTAGAGTCAATAATCTAGTTCACATCGCTATGTGATTAACACCCAAAGAGTACTAAGGTATGATCATGTTTTGCTCGTGAGAGAAGCTTAGTCAACGGGTCTGTCACATTCAGAGCCGTATGTATTTTGCAAAATATTCTGTGTCTACAATGCTCTGTACGGAGCTACTCTAGCTAATTGCTCCCACTTTAAATATGTATCCAGATTGAGACTTAGATTCATCTGGATCAATGTCAAAACTTGCATCGACATAACCCTTTACGACGAACCTCTTGTCACCTCCATAATTGAGAAACATATCCTTATTCCACTAAGGATAATTTTGACCAATGTCCAGTGATTTACTCCTAGATCACTATTGTACTCCCTTGCCAAACCAGGACAGAGTATACAATAGGTCTGGTCCATAGCATGGCATACTTTTATAGAACCTATGACTGAGGCATAGGGAATGACTTTCATTCTCTTTCTATTTTCTGCCGTGGTCGGGATTTGAGTCTTACTCAATTTCACACCTTTGCAACACAGGCAAGAACTCTTTCTTTGACTGTTCCATTTTGAACTACTTCAAAATCTTGTCAAGGTATGTACTCATTGAAAATCTTATCAAGCGTCTTGATCTAACTCAATAGATCTTGATGCTCAATATGTGAGTAGCTTTACTGAGGTCTTTCTTTTAAAGAACTCTTATTCAAGTATCCTTTTATGCTATCCAGAATTTCTGTATCATTTCCAATCAACAATATGTCATCTACATATAGTTTTAGAAATGCTACAGAGCTCCCACTCACTTTCTTGTAAATACAGGTCTTCTCCAAAAGTCTGTATAAAACCATATGCTTTGATCAACTCATCAAAGCATATATTCCAACTCCGAGATGCTTGCACCAGTCCATAGATGGATCGCTGGAGCTTGCACATTTTGTTAGCACCTTTAGGATTGACAAAACCTTCTGGTTGCATCATATACAACTCTTCTTTAAGAAATCCATTCAGGAATGCAGTTTTGACATCCATTTGCCAAATTTCATAATTATAAAATGCGGCAATTGCTAACATGATTCGGACAGACTTAAGCATCGCTACGGGTGAGAAGGTCTCATCGTAGTCAACCCCTTGAACTTGTCAAAAACCTTTCGCAACGTTTCGAGCTTTGTATATAGTAACACTATTATCAATGTCCGTCTTCCTCTTGAAGATCCATTTATCTATGGCTTGCCGATCATCGGGCAAGTCCACCAAAGTCCACACTTTGTTCTCATACATGGATCCCATCTCAGATTTCATGGTCTCAAACCATTTTGTGAAATCTGGGCTCATCATCGCTTCCTCATAGTTCGTAGGTTTATCATGGTCTAGTAACATGACTTCCAGAATATGATTACCGTACCACTCTGGTGCGGACTGTACTCTGGAAGACCTACGAGGTTCTGTAGTAACTTGATTTGAAGTTTCATGATCATCATCATTAGCTTCCTCACTAATTGGTGTAGGCATCACTAGAACTGATTTCAGTGATGAACTATTTTCTAATTTGGGAGAAGGTACTATTACCTCATCAAGTTCTACTTTTCTCCTACTCACTTCTTTCGAGAGAAACTCCTTCTCTAGAAAGGATCCATTCTTAGCAACGAATATTTTGCCTTCGGATATGTGATTAGAAGGTGTACCCAACAGTCTCCTTTGGGTATCCTATGAAGACGCATTTCTCCGATTTGGGTTCGAGCTTATCAGGTTGAAACTTTTTCACATAAGCATCACAACTCCAAACTTTAAGAAACGACAGCTTAGTTTTATTGCTAAACCATTGTTTATACGGTGTCGTCTCAACGGATTTAGATGGTGCTCTATTTTAACGTGAATGTAGATATCTCTAATGCATAACCCTAAAATGATATTGGTAAATCGGTAAGAGACATCATTGATCGCACCATATCAAATAAAGTGCGGTTATGACATTCGGACACACCATTACGCTGTGGTGTTCCAGGTGGCATGAGTTTGTGAAACTATTCCACATTATTTTAACTGAAGGCCAAACTCGTAACTCAAATATTCATCTCCACGATCAGATCGCAGAAACTTTATTTTCTTGTTACGATGATTTTTCACTTCACTCTGAAATTCTTTGAACCTTTCAACTATCTCAGACTTATGTTTCATCAAGTAGATATACCCATATCTGCTGAAATCATCTATGAAGGTCAAAAAATAACGATACCCGCCACGAGCCTTAATACTCATTGGTATACATACATCAGTATGTATTATTTTCAACAAGTCAGTAGCTCATTCCATTGTTCCGGAGAACGGAGTTTTAGTCATCTTGCCCAAAGGGCACGGTTCACAAGCATCAAATGATTCATAACCAAGTAATTCCAAAAATCCATCTTTATGGAGTTTCTTCATGTGCTTTACACTGATATGACCCAAATGGCAGTGCCACAAATAAGTTGCACTATCATTATTAACTTTGCATCTTTTGGCATCAATATTATGAATAAGTGTATCACTATGATCGAGATCCAACAAACTATTTTCATTGGGTGCATGACCATTGAAGCTTTTATTGATGTAAACAGAACAACAATTATTCTCTGACTTTAAATGAATAACCGTATTGCAACAAACATGATCAAATCATATTCATGCTCAACGCAAACGCCAAATAACATTTATTTAGGTTTAACACTAATCCTGAAAGTATAGGGAGTGTGTGATGATGATCATATCAATCTTGGAACTACTTCCAACACTCATCGTCACTTCCCCTCGACTAGTCTCTTTATTATGTAACTCCTGTTTTGAGTTACTAATCTTAGCAACCGAACAAGTATCAAATACTCAGGGGCTACTATAAACACTAGTAAGGCACATATCGATAACCTGTATATCAAATATACCCTTGTTCACTTTGCCATCCTTCTTATCCACCAAATATTCAGGGCATTTCTATTTCCAGTGACCATTTCCTTTGCAGTGTAAGCACTCAGTTTCAGGCTTTGGTCCAACTTTGGGCTTCTTTGTGGGAGTGACAACTTGCTTGTCATTCTACTTGAAGTTCCCTTTCTTTCTGAGGGAGTCCTGGATTAGGGGGTGTCCGGATGGCCGGACTATGACCTTTGGCCGGACCCCCGGACTATGAAGATACAAGATTGAAGACTTCGTCCCGTGTCCGGATAGGACTTTCCTTGGCGTGGAAGGCAAGCTTGGTGATACGATATGTAGATCTTCTCCCATTGTAACCGACTCTGTGTAACCCTAGCCCTCTCTGGTGTCTATATAAACCGGAGAGGTTTAGTCCGTAGGACGAACAACAATCATACCATAGGCTAGCTTCTAGGGTTTAGCCTCTCTGATCTCGTGGTAGATCAACTCTTGTACTACCCATATCATCAATATTAATCAAGCAGGAGTAGGGTTTTACCTCCATCGAGAGGGCCCGAACCTAGGTAAAAACATCGTGTCCCTTGTCTCCTGTTACCATCCGCCTAGACGCACAGTTCGGGATCCCCTACCCGAGATCCGCCGGTTTTGACACCGACATTGGTGCTTTCATTGAGAGTTCCTCTGTGTCGTCACCTTTAGGCCCGATGGCTTCTTCGATCATCAACCACGACGCGGTCCAGGGTGAGACTTTTCTCCCCGGACATATCTTCATATTCGGCGGCTTTGCATTGCGGGCCAATTCACTTGGCCATCTGGAGCAGATCGAAAGCTACGCCCCTGGCCATGAGGTCAGATTTGGAAGTTTAAACTACACAACTGACATCCGCGGAGACTTGATCTTCGACGGATTCGAGCCACAGCCGAGCACGCCGCACTATCACGATGGGCATGATCTAGCTTTGCCGCCGGACAGTGCCCAGAGCGCCGCTCAGGTGTCCGCTCTGACCCTTAGCTCGGAGCCGACTACACCGGTCGAGGACGGGTGGCTAGACGCCGCCTCGGGGGCTGTAATCTCTACGGCGATCGAGCCGAACACCAATCTTGTCCTTCGCGGAGCTCGTGACTCCAAGGTGCCGGACTCCTTTCCGGACTCCGAATATTCCGCACCGCTCCCGATCGAACTCAATTGGGCTCCGATCATGGAGTTCACCGCCACAGACATCTTTCAACACTCGCCCTTCGGCGACATCCTGAATTCACTAAAGTCTCTCTCTTTATCAGGAGAGCCCTGGCCGGACTATGGTCAGCAAGGTTGGGATGCGGACGACGAAGAAATTCGAAACCCACCCACCACCCACTTCGTAGCCACTGTCGACGATTTAACCGACATGCTCGACTTCGACTCCGAAGACATCGACGGTATGGACGCCGATGAAGGAGACGACCAAGAACCAGCGCCTATAGGGCAGTGGAAAGCCACCTCGTCATACGATATATACATGGTGGACACCCCAAAAGAAGGGGATGGCGATGGAACAACGGAGGATGACCCCTCCAAGAAACAGCCTAAGCGCCGGCGTCAGCGGCGCCGCTCTAAATCTCGCCAAAGCAAAAATGGCGAGTCCGGCACCGGAGACAATAACACCCGGACAGTGCCGAAGACAACCCCCTCCAGCAGGATTCAATGCAGGAGGATGGAGAAGCCAACCCTCATGAGAGAGCAGCAGACAGAGAGGTCGAGGACGATAATTACATGCCTCCCTCCGAAGACGAAGCAAGCCTCGACAACGACGAATTTGTCGTGCCTGAGGACCCCGTCGAACAAGAGCGTTTCAAACGCAGACTCATGGCCACGGCAAGCAGCCTCAAGAGAAAATAGCAGCAGCTTAGAGCTGACCAAGACTTGCTAGCTGACAGATGGACGGAAGTCCTCGCTGCCGAAGAGTACAAACTCGAACGCCCCTCCAAGAGCTACCCAAAGCGCAGGCTGCTACCCCAACTAGAGGAGGAAGTAACTAAACCTACATCACCAACGTATGATGTGGCCGATCGGCCACCCCGTGGCCGTGACAGAGAGGCCTTTCGGCCCTCAATTCAAGCCGCACCCCGGCGCCGCTCAAAAAATACCAAGGCACAGGGAAACACGCCAGACCTGTGAGACATATTGGAGGACAAGGCAAGGCAAACAAGATCGATCTACGGATCGCATGGGCGCCCCACGACACGTGACGATAACCGTTACGCCGGATATGGCAAATACGGCCAGGCCGAACACAACAGACAAAGCTCATCCGAGCTACGTCGTGATATAGCCCAGTACAGAGGCGCCGCACACCCACTATGCTTCACAGATGAAGTAATGGATCATCAAATCCTTGAGGGTTTTAAACCCATAAACATCGAATCATACGATGGCACAACAGATCCTGCGGTATGGATCAAGGATTATCTCCTTCATATCCACATGACCCGTGGTGATGATCTACACGCTATCAAATACCTCCCACTCAAGCTTAAAGGACCGGCTCGGCATTGGCTTAACAGCTTGCCAACATCGTCAATTGGTTGCTGGGAGGACCTGGAATCTGCATTCCTTGAAAATTTCCAGGGCACCTATGTGCGACCACCAGACGCCGATGACTTAAGCCACATAATTTAGCAGCCAGAGGAATCGGCCAGACAATTCTGGACACGGTTCCTAACCAAGAAAAATCAAATAGTCGACTGTCCGGACGTAGAGGCCCTCGCAGCCTTCAAGCATAACATCCGATACGAATGGCTTGCCCGACACCTAGGACAGGAAAAGCCGAAATCTATGGCAGCCCTCACGACACTCATGACCCGCTTTTGCGCGGGAGAAGACAACTGGCTAGCTCGTAGCAATAACATGACCAAGAGCCCTGGTAATTCGGATACCAAGGAAAACAATGGCAGGTCGCGTCGCAACAACCACAAACGCCGCATTAACGGCGACAACACTGAGGATACGTCAGTTAATGCCGGATTCAGAGGCTCTAAACCCGGTCAGCGGAAAAAGCCATTCAAAAGAAATACTCCGGGCCCGTCCAGTTTAGACCGGATACTCGACCGCTCGTGCCAGATACACGGCACCCCCGAACAACCAGCCAATCACAACAACAGGGATTGTTGGGTGCTCAAGTAGGCAGGCAAGTTAAGTGCCGAAAACAGAGACAAGGGGCTGCATAGCAATGACGAGGAGGAGCCCCGGCCGCCGAACAACAGAGGACAGAAGGGCTTTCCCCCACAAGTGCGGACGGTGAACATGATATACGCAACCCACATCCCCAAAAGGGAACGGAAGCGTGTGCTCAGGGACGTATATGCGTTGGAGCCAGTCGCCCCAAAGTTCAACCCATGGTCCTCCTGCCCGATCACTTTTGATCGAAGGGACCACCCCACTAGCATTCGTCACAGCGGATTCGCCGCATTGGTCCTAGACCCAATCATTAATGTATTTCACCTCACTAGAGTCCTCATGGACGGCGGCAGGAGCCTGAACCTGCTTTATCAGGATACAGTGCGGAAAATGGGCATAGATCCCTCAAGAATTAAACCCACAAAGACGACCTTTAAAGGCGTCATAACAGGTGTAGAGGCCAGCTGTACAGGCTCAGTTACACTCGAAGTGGTCTTCAGATCCCCGGATAATTTCCGAAGCGAGGAGTTAATCTTCGACATAGTCCTGTTCCGCAGTGGCTATCACGCCCTGCTCGGACGAACCACATTTACAAAGTTCAATGCGGTGCCGCACTACGCATATCTCAAGCTCAAGATGCCAGGCCCTTGCGGAGTCATTATGGTCAATGGAAACACCGAACGCTCTCTCCGAACAGAGGAGAACACGGCGGCCCTCGTGGCGGAAGTACAAAGTAGCCTCTCAAGTCAATTCTCCAGTCCGGCTATTAAGCGTCCGGACACCGTCAAGCGCGTCTGGAGTAGCCTACAACAAGACCGCTGGCACGTTCCGAGCTAGCATAGCAGTGCGGCCCCAACCCCAGCCCTCGCGAGATTGCGAAACTAGTACCACACGTACATAATTACGCTCTGGAAATACCGTGGGCATAAGGGGAGGGGCACAACCACGGCATGCCCAGAATGCGGCTCAACCGCACTAGGGGCTCCCGATTTTTGTGATTTTTCTTTTTTTATTTTTAGGACTCCACTATTCGGAAGACCTGTCCGGCAATACAATCACCGAACACACGATGCAACAGCCAGGGAGACAGCAAGGCATGTCGAACGTCCAAGTGGTCTCTATAACGAGATAAATACCTGTCTTACTTAAAGTCTCGCAGCTTGCCCCCGAAGGGGACATGTCAAATAATCCCATCTCTTGCCTATCGCACTATTTGTATCGTTCTGCTTTCATAGTAGCCCTCTAATAAACAATACATAGCTCTTGTCTATTATTGCATTCATTTTTTATGTACATATGTTCAGCTATGACATTATGCAACCGTACACTTTGGTACGGCCAATACACCAGGGGCTTAAGTTCCCCAAAATACGGTGTGAGAAGACCGAACACTCCCATGAGTGCGGCACCCCGAACTTATAGCATTATATGCATCGGCTCCGAATCATGTCTTGGGTCAATAGTTGGGTTTGCCCGGCTCCCATGTTTTGGTACCTTACGTTCCGCTATATCGGCTAAGGTAGCGCTGGGAGAACTACTGCGATTGTGCCCCAGTTGAGCTGGGTTAACACCTCAGTAGAGAAAGCTAAAACTGACCGTCATGATAGGGCGAGAGCCGGTTGCTGTTCGTGAGGTTTTTCGAGTCCTTAAAGACTTATGCCGCTTAGAGCGAGGAGCTGGCTTTGTCCGGCCTAGGCATGGATAGCGCCCCGAACTCAGTCTTCCGAATACTAGGGGCTTTGCCGAAATTTAAAATTATAGAATTCTATGGCTAAGTGACAGTGATAAAGCATTATAAGTCTGATTGCCTTGTTCGTTGTGCTGAGCGCCTCCCTCGACGGACCCAAGAATGGGAACAAGAGCGCTCAGGTTTATCCCGAACACCCCAGCACTCGTGGCATGGGGGTAGAAGCTGACGACTTGCATCTCTCAGATTTAATAAACGGCCGCACAGAAGGTAATATTTTAAATTCAAAAAGCATTGCTTAGCGCATATGAACAAGTTTTTAGCGCACAGGATAAACACGAGCGAGTTTACTCAAAATTTACATCCCTGGTACATTCATTCGCCACAAGACGGGCACCCTTCAGGATGCCCTCATAATACATCTCGGGCCTGCGATGCTCCTTCCCCTCCGGTGGCCCTTCTGTCACCAGCTTCTCAGCATGCAGCTTGCCCCAGTGCACTTTAGCACGAGCAAAAGCCCTACGGGCGCCTTCGATGCATATGGAGCGCTTGATGATTTCAAGCCGCGGACATGCATCCACCAGCCGCCTCACCAGCCCGAAGTAGCTCTCAGGCAGGACCTCCCCAGGCCACAGCCGGCCTATAAGGCCCTTCATGGCCTGTTCGGCCACCTTATGGAGCTCGACCAGCTGCTTTAGCTGGTCGCTCAAGGGCACCGGGCATCCGGCCTCAGCATACTGGGACCAGAACACCTTCTCCGTCGAGCTCCCTTCTTCGACTCGGTAGAATGCGGCGGCCTCGGACACACTCCATGGCAGATCTACGAATGCTCCTGGAGAGCTCCGGATTCGGGTAAGTAACACGTAATTCACTTTCACATGCTTGCTTTGCATAAAGAATGCCTTACCCGCCGCTATCTTTTTCATCGCCTCAATCTCCTGGAGGGCTTTTGGGGCTTCGGCCTTGGCAGACTTGGCGCTTTCAAGTGCCGAGGCAAGCTCGAACTCTCGTGTCTTTGAGTCAAGCTCTAAACTCTCGTGTTTCTTCATGAGAGCATCGAGCTCTTGCCGCACCTCTGCCACCTGTGCCTCTTGTTTCTCTCGCTCGGTGCGCTCCATGGCCGCATTGTCTTCGGCCTTGGACAACGCTTCCTTCAGGGTCGCCACCTCGGTTGTGGCCCCTGTAAACATTCACGTTGGTCTTGTCATTATTTGCAACCAGGTATTTTTATATATATTTACATAAGGCACTACCTACCTTCCTTGTCCTCGAGCTGCTTCTTGGCAAGGCCGAGCTCGTTCTCGGACCGCTCGAGGCTCTGCTTCAATGCATCGACCTCCGCAGTCAGTGCGGCAGAGGTCAGCAGCGCAACCTGCATTCCCATATTGACATATTTCTGTTAGACTCCTGCGTATATCTATTTAGATCCTTAGTCCAGCTTTTCTTTTCGAACACCAAACTGAGCATCAGGGGCTACTGTCTATGCGGTAATATTTTTTACATGTTTTAAAATACATACCTCAAAGCCTGTTAGAAGGCTGGCACAGGCTTTTGTCAGCCCGCTCTTGGCGGACTGAACCTTCTCGATCACCGCACTCATAACAGTGCGGTGCTCCTCGTTGATGGAGGCGCCGTTAAGCACCTCCAGCAAATTGTATGGCGCCTCCGGTTGGACGGAGGCCGCCAGCGGCGTAGGCTTGCCCTTCTTGCGAAGGGGCCGCCTGCCGGACTCCGGAACCACTGAAGGTTCCGGTGCGGTGTCCGGCCTAGGGCCGTACTTAGATCCCTCCAGGGTTTTATCCCCTTCGGGCCTGGAGTCTGGGAGGTCGCCTTGCTGCGCCTCCAGGACCACCTCCTCCTGCCTCAGCCCCTTTCGGGACTCCGCCTCGGCTTCGTCCATAGGGCGGGGGGAGGAAGCTGTCGGGAGTGAAAGACTGTTCATATCCGACGAGTCCAGGGAGCCACTCGATGAATCGTCGGGCTGAGCCTTGGGCGAACTGCATGATTATATTCGGCGTCAGAAGGCACTGTGCAATAAAGGAATACCGTGAGTTATTTTGGTAACCGGATACTTACGATTTCGCCAGGGGCTTGGCCCTGGATGGCCACCCCTCTCCGCCGTCTTTGGCGTCGGAGGCGTAATCCGAAAGAAGGTTCTTCCCCTTCTTGGACCCTCTGGCCTCCCTTGTTGGGGCGGCCTTCCTTTTATTTCCTCCCCCCGTTGGAGGGGGAGAGGCTTCTTCTTCCTCCTCCTCGTCTTCAGAGGAGGAGTGCGCTTCGGGGTCGTCGGGTGTCGTGGAATTGTCACGTCAGATGTCCTCGTGAAAGGACTTAGTTGTGGAGCCATCACAACTAGGAAGCTTGAAGGGGTTAATCGGGACAAGAGACACAAGAGGTTTTATACTAGTTCGGCCCCTTACGGTGAAGGTAAGGCCTACGTCTAGTTGGGTTGGTATTGATGTTTCGATGACCAGGGAGTGAGATACGCTATGCCCGGCTCTCGATCAGTTGTTTCTGGCCCTAAGCCGCCAGCAGGTCGTCCCCTTATATACACGGGTCGACGCCCTGCGGCTTATAGAGTCCCGGCCGGCTTATAAACAGTGTCCGGCTCGGTGACTAGTTAAGTCTACGTTATGATACAAGTCTTATTACTGTGGCGGTTTACTACAACGGGCCTTAAGTCGCCTATGGGCCTTAAGCCCTCTATGAACCACCATCTTCATGCTTTGGTCTTGGGCTTCTTTCTGGTGGTTCCTCTTTGCATAACCCGACCCCTCCTGGGCGGCTTACACAAATAGTTATATCCCCAACATTAGGCCCCAGATTGATTGAACTTGTTCATGTCAATCTTAAAATACCTTATGGAACTGTCCTTCAGTCTTTTGTCTTGCGCAAAAATTTTAACCCGCCGTGATGTCATCATCTGGATCCGGGTTAAATCACCGTGATGTCATCTTCAATAAAACTTATTTTTACTCCGTCATATCCTCCAACGGATCTTTGCCGTTACTGACCATCCCGAGAATCGAGGCGTCAGGGCCGCTGGATAATAAATTTTATCTCCTCGTTTCCCGCGCTGCCTCAGTTATCCTTCTCTTATAAATAGGCGCGACCTAGGTCTTCCCATTCTCCTCCTTCCAGTCGTCTCCTTCCCCTCGCTGCTTCTCTGTCGCTCGAGCTCTGCCGCCGCCGCCGTTGCAGATCTCGTCTTCACCAAGTCTGGCGGCTGCATCAACCTGGTTTGACCAGAGAAACGCGACTATCCTCCGCTGCAACCCTGCATCTGTAAGTCTCCTCTTTCCTTCCTCTTAGATCCACATTAGGACCTTCGAGTTCGTCGGAGTTCATCACCATTAGAACCAAACCCTGGTTAGTTCTCTTCTTAGATGCCTCTTCTGATCTGAGAATGATATAAAATGGCCGCGGTAGTTGTTTTCGCACTTGTTTTGGATATAAATCAGATCCCTTTCTCTGCCTAAGAGCCTCATTCAAGCCTATGAACACGTCTGCATCAACTTTTAGGTCTAGAAAATTTTCTTATCAGAACAGATTTTTGATCTCCAACACCAGTAGAAGATTATGAAACCTGTTTGTATCACCCGAAAAACTGCTTCTGTTGAATACGCTTAAACTCAACTGCCTATGTAGCCGGTTCAAATAGATAACACTGATCTGTTAATTTTACTTGCTTCTTATGACCTTAAGAGGTTTGAACTTTTTTTGATACATGTGGCGGCTTAAACACTGTTGCACAACTATCCTTATATCATTATGCCCCTTATTAAGCCGCCACCTTGAATAATTAAGATATTTCTTCCGGGTTAAAATTGAACTGGATCTTCTTATTTGTCATAGGCCAATTGTTGTCATGGCTCCTAAGGCTGCCAAAGCCCCTGTCACCTGCAATTGGGTCCCATCCATAGTTACCAAGAGTAAACTGGCTGAGTTCATGAAATCTGGACACCTGCCAAAAAAGGAGGTCATGTCTTATCGTGCCCCTGACCTGTCTGAAGAGAGGCCTCAACCCAAAGAAGGGAAGGTAATAATTTTTACGGATCATATGAGCCGGGGATTTGCTCCTCCCGACTCAAAATTCTTCAGGGAGGTTTTGAATTTCTTTGACCTTAGACCTTAATACATCGGACCCAATTCCGTGTCAAATATTTGCAATTTCCAAGTCTTTTGCGAAGTGTTTCTGGGAGAGGAGCCAAGCCTGCTTTTGTTCAGAGAACTTTTTTACTTGAATCGGCAAAATTAACGCGCCAATGGGCCTAGTCTTGAGCTTGGCGGCATCTCGATCCAGCGACGGAGAGACTGCCTTTTTCCTTATGCTGAGCTACCGAGTCACCCAAAAGATTGGAACAAAACATGGTTCTACTGTCAAAACACTTCTCCGGCTGATGAGAAGCCTCTACCCGGCTTTCGCGCCCTGCGCCTTGAGTTCAACCATCCGCTAGCAGACAAACTGACGGCCGTTGAGCGTCTGCCTCTCAATCCCACCATCAAGAAGATCAAAGCTCTCTTGGGAAACGGTTTAAACGGCATCGATCTGGTCCGAGTCTGGGTCACTTCGCGAGTACTTCCATTAAGCCGCCGTTCCGTCTTAATGTGTACTTACACAGGCGAAAAGGATGACCCGTTACGCCATAGTCCTAACGACTTACCAGATGATGTGGTGGATGCTACGACCCAGTCGCTGCTGAAGGAGGGCACTGTGACGAATAACACCTTCGACTTACTTCCCTTTTGCAAGAAGAACCCGGCCCCTGCAGTAAGTTATCAATCTTAATAAATACTCTTTGCTCCATTATACCCTTTTTTTGTACTCATAATTCCTTATCCTTTTCCATAGGTCGATGATAACTTTTGGAAGGTCAAATATGACCATGAGGCTGCCAAACAAGCCAGGACGACCAAGAAAACCGAAAGGAGAGCCGCCAAGACGGGAACCTCAAAGAAGAAGAAACCCAGCACCTCCGACTTACTCAAATTGGATGATAGTTCTTCGGATGATGAAGAGGTAATCTTTAAATTTTCTTAAATACCTTGTCATTACCTGTCTGACATTCTACCCCTTCAGGAGGATACAGGGAACAGTCAAGTAGCCGATGAAGAGGTAACTATAATCTCCTCCGACTCAAAGCCTTTGCCAAAGCAAAAGATCCGAAGGGTGACCCGGAAAGTAAGATTTTCACATGCTCTTGCTTATCAAGACCCTCAATTTCTTTTGAAGCAACAACAGCTTGAGAACCGGAGGCAGACCCGGAATAACAAGGATGCGGAACTCTCCTCCGGCTTACCTGACGTAACCAGGAAGCGTCGGACTGAGGTTATCTCCGATTTACATTCCGTTTTACCTTTAGCAGGCTTAATTCGTCAACCTCTCAATTCGTCTGACTCCAATTATCAGGATACCTCTCCTTCTTCCGGCGAATCCATGCAATCAAACATGCCGACTTTCAAAACTGCTCCCGGGTAATGTAACCTTATGTACCTTGAGCTTTACTTTACCCATGCTTTAGTATTCATCCTTCTACCTTTGTTAACAGCATGCAAGTGAAACCCAGCAAGAGGGCAAAGAAGAATAAGCCATCCCAAGACCCAATTGTAACTGAACCAGTGATTAATACGTCCGCTCCAGACAACTCTACCCATCAGCCGCCGCCTGAACCGGCTTATAATATTCCAGTGCCAACCTCTGATCCGCCCGCCGAAGATACTCTCAACAGTTCTGATAACCTGGAGACTCCTAGCCCGATCAAGACAAATGACCCGGAAGTTGAGATTGTGAGATCTTAGTTTGTTGAACCAGGGCGGCCTACCGTCCTTGCCAAATGTACTGCCAAGGAAGAACTTGCCGAATGCGAAAAGCCAAGCAGGACATTACTGATTATACTCACTTAAGCATTGGTGATATAGTCTCGGGCTATCTGAATCAAGTGCATAATAGCCGTGACCTGGAAATTTACATGGTGAAACAAGTACAGCACAAATCTGAGGTATAACTTATACTATTTACCTGAATCTTACATACTGTACCAGCCCCTAAGTCTATTGCTTATGAATAAATATGCTGTAGACTTAGAAATCTGCTTTACTTGTTAGTTTATCCGGTTCAAAGAGAATATATTTAACCTGGTTATAACATGATAGTTTTAAATTTGCAATATACATTAGCCCCCAAGGGTCAAGTATCTTTACTTGTAAAGTGCTTGAGACTTAATATGTTTGACCCGGTATGATAGGTTTAAAATTCTTCAGCATACATTAGCCCCCAAGTGCCAAGTATCTTTACTTGTAAAGTGCTTGGGACTTGAATGTTACCTTACTATGATCCTTACCATAACCTGGTGTCAATGCAGGCCACCATAAGTCAATTTGAATCGGAGCTTGCTGTCCTGAAGAGTCGTTTGGAAACTCAAGAACTTGAAACTCAGAAGGCCAACTCGAAATTTGAATTCAGTGTCTCTGAAAATGAGAAGTTGAAGAAAAATTTTGAGTCAGACAAGAAAGCTTGGGCTGATGAGAAGGCTTCACTGGTGACTCGGGCCGAGACAGCAGAAGCATCTCTTGCAGAGGCAACAACCGTGCTGTCCAACTTAAAACGGAAGATATCTCAAATTGGTCTCAGCCATCTTCGGTAAGTTACTGTGCAAAACCTCAAACATTGTAATCTTCCAATGACTATTGTAATAGTTACCTCCGGCTTACTGCTATGCTTGTGCACACACAGGCACCAGGAGTACCAATCTTAAGCAAAACATGCTGATCAAGCTTAAGGCTGTTTACACCCTAGTGGAACAGCTGTACACCGGGTCACAACGTGCCTTGGCCGTTGTAGCTTTATCAAATACCAGTCCCCACCTTCTGCAAGACGTGTTGAAGGGCCTCGCTGTACTACCTCAGCGGATCCAAGATTTAAGGCGGGCGTCCTCAAGAGCCGGGGCCGTAGCCGCGTTGAGCCGGGCTAAAGCATGGCTCCCAGAACTAGACCGTCCGACCTTGCCATTGGATACCCAAGTCTGAAGGAGGACGGTACTGTATTTGACGACCATGATTTCACCGCCTGTGTCAAAGCCATACGTCCCGTGGCAACCCTTATTGGAACCGACACTGACCTTACCAAGTATGCGCCGGGTTATGACAGTGAGAACCGGAGAATTCCAAACACTCCATATGATCAAATCAGCCCGATCCCCCAATTCGTAAGCATACTTTTGCCCCTGAAGTGGACCCAGCCGGTTTAATAGATGATGAAGCTGAGTTTGAAGCTTTGAGCGGCATTGACCGGGCCTCGTCAACTTTCCAGGACAAAACAACCGATGGAGAAGTGGATAAGGATAACCCGGAGTCTTCAAGCCCGCTGAAGGAGTGAATCGCCAGGTGTTTTGTAAAAAACAATGCTTCATTTATTCAGACTCGGGGAGTCTTGTAATAGGGTAGAAAAAACTTCCCAATGTTTGTCATGCCTTCGCGCATGTTCCTAGCACTTAACACCTTCGTAAGCCGCCACTGCTATATATTTCTGGCTTTTATTTCCTTGGCGTGTTAAATTTGCTTGCCTTATTCTGCACATAAAACAAGCAAAATTTCCTTGGCATTTTATCGCGTCCGGGGTCACGAAAAGTATTGATAACCCGGAACGCAAACCAAAAAACACCATAAACAGACTGGTTTATGACTATACTTTGCTAAGCATAAGCATAATAGCATATCTGTGATCCTTTGATAATCTTTCCTGCTGATATGATGCTCACCTGGTACTTAACAACCTGGTGTGACCAATATTAAACCGGAAAGACAAAAAACATCTCATAATGCTTTTCACAAGGTCTCAGGATAGTCAAAATAATTTACAGGCTTCTGATTCGAATACGATCAGTAAACCATTCCAAAGGGGTTAAGCTAAGATTCGGATATGATCATATAGCCCCCAGTGGCTTTGGCGATGCCGATCAAGTGGGTATCGACAGCTATGTTCTCTTTGGTTCGGATACGACCCATGTTTGAACAAGAAGCCCCCAAGTGACCATAAGAGTTGTTTAATGATGCTGATTCGAATACGATCCACGTCAGGCCCAAAGGGGTTAAGCTGTGATTCAAATATGATCAAGAAGCCCCCAAGTGGGTTTGGCAGTATGCCGATCAAGCGGGTATCGACAGCTATGTTCTTTTTGGTTCGAATACGACCTATGTTTGAACAGGAAGCCCCCAAGTGATCATGGCTAGATTCAGATATGATCATAAGCCAGACCAAAGGGAAAGCCGGATTCAGATATGATCTGCTCCCTGTTGGTAGTGTCCACCACCTAATAAAGAAGACATAAAAACATTCTTTATGGGGAAAAAGTACAGAGGTCCTGCTTTATTGCTTTATATAATATGTACATCGTCAAAAGTATATACATCTTAAGAGTCGGTGGCTTAAGTATAGTAAGGCCGAAGATGGGCGATATTCCACGGCCGGCGGGTCTCCTCCTCCGACTTACATGAGTCCTTGTGCTCTCGAATATCAATGAGGTAGTATGACCCGTTGTTCAGATTCTTGCTGACCACAAAGGGTCCTTCCCAAGGCGGAGATAGCTTGTGCATATCAGACTGATCTTGGATGAGCCGGAGCACTAAGTCGCCTTCCTGAAAGGTTCTGCTTCTGACCCGGCGGCTGTGGTAGCGATGAAGGTCTTGCTGGTAAATCGCTGAGCAGGCTATTGCCAAGTCTCGCTCCTCATCCAACAAGTCCAGTGCCTCCTGACGAGCTTTTTCATTACTAGCCTCAACATAAGCTGCCACTCGGGGCGAATCATGCCGGATATCACTTGGCAGAACTGCCTCTGCTCCATAAACCATGAAGAAAGGTGTATAACCCGTGGATCTGTTAGGCGTAGTATTGATGCTCCACAACACAGAGGGTAACTCCTCCACCCAACAACCCGGAGTCCGCTGTAAGGGGACCAAGAGTCGTGGTTTGATACCCCTTAAGATCTCCTGATTAGCTCTTTCTGCTTGACCATTGGATTGAAGATGAGCAACAGCCGAAACATCAAGCCGGATATGCTCTCGTTGACAAAACTCCTCCATGGCACCCTTGGAGAGATTAGTGCCATTATCAGTTATGATGCTATGTGGAAAACCAAAACGAAAGATCACCTTTTTGATGAACTGAACCGCTGTGGCTGCATCACACTAACTGACCGGCTCTGCCTCAATCCATTTTGTAAATTTATCCACTACCACCAGGAGGTGTGTCTTTTTATCCTTAGACCTCTTGAAGGGTCCCACCATGTCAAGCCCCCAGACCGCGAACGACCAAGTAATTGGAATCATCCTTAATTCTTGAGCCAACACATGAGCTCGACGTGAGAATTTGTGACATCCGTCACATTTGTTAACAAGATCCTCTGCATCAGCATGAGCCGTCAGCAAATAAAACCCATGACGGAAAGCCTTGGCCACTAGAGATTTTGAACCGGCATGATGACCACAATCTCCTTCATGGATCTCTCGAAGTATCTCTTGACCCTCCGCAGGTGACACACAATGCTGGAATGCCCCTATGACACTGAGGTGATGTAACTCGCCATTAACAATTGTCATGGATTTGGACCGCCTGAAAATTTGTCTCGCCAAGGTCTCATCCTCAGGCAGCTCTCCCCGGGTCATATAAGCCAAGTATGGCAATGTCCAATCTGGGATGATGTGAAGCGCAGCCACCAACTGTGCCTCTGGGTCTGGCACTGTTAGCTCTTCCTCTATAGGTACCTTGACAGAAGGATTATAAAAAACGTCAAGAAAGGTGTTAGGCGGCACCGGCTTACACTGAGATCCCAACCGGCTTAACGCATCGGCCGCCTCATTCTTCCTTCTATCATTGTGCTCCACTTGATACCCCTTGAAGTGCCCAGCAACATCATCTACTTCACGATGGTAAGCCACCATAAGGGGATCCTTAGAATCCCACTTGCCTGAGACCTGTTGAGCCACGAGATCTGAGTCGCCCAAACACCTTACCCGGCTCAAATTCATCTCCTTGGCCATCCGGAGACCATGGAGCAAGGCCTCGTATTCAACTGCATTGTTAGTACAGGGAAACATGAGCCGGAGCACATAACGAAATTTGTCACCTCGAGGGGAAGTTAAAACAACTCCAGTCCCTGAGCCTTCTAACTGCCTGGACCCATCAAAGTGAGTAATCCAGTATGTATTATCCGGCTTCTCCTCAGGTGCCTGCAACTCTGTCCAATCATTGATAAAGTCCACCAAGGGCTTGAGATTTGATAGCAGTACGGGGCATATACTTCAAACCATAGGGCCCAAGCTCAATAGCCCACTTAGCGATTCGTCCCGTGGCCTCCCTGTTCTGAATGATGTCTCCCAGAGGGGCTGAACTTACCATCGTTATAGGATGACTTTGGAAGTACTGCTTCAGCTTCCAGTTTGCCATGAACACACCATAAACAAGTTTCTGCCAATGTGGATATCTTTGTTTAGACTCAATGAGCACCTCACTGACGTAGTAAATCGGCCGTTGAACCAGGTGCTCCTTGCCTGCCTCCTTACGCTCCACCACGATGGCAACACTGACGGCCCATGAGTTAGCAACCACATATAACAACAGTGGATCTTTATCAATGGGAGCCGCAAGAACCGGCGGCTCAGTCAACTGTCTTTTTAAATCTTCAAAGGCAGTGTTAGCAGCATCACTACAGACAAAGGTGTCTGTTTCCTTCATCATCTAATATAACGGTATGGCCTTCTCCCCTAACCGGCTTATGAACCGGCTTAAAGTGGCAACACGACCCGCCAGGAGTTGAACATCATTGATACACGCCGGCTTAGCCAGAGAGGTAATCGCCTTGATCTTCTCCGGATTAGCTTCAATGCCTCTGTTCGACACGAGAAAATCCAAGAGCTTGCCCGCAGGTACACCAAATACACACTTGGCCGGGTTAAGCATCATCCTGTAAACTCGGAGATTATCAAAGGTCTCTTTCAGGTCAGATATCAAGGTTTCCTTTTCTCTGGACTTCACCACAATGTAATCTACATAAGCATGAAAATTACGCCCAATTTGATCGTGCAAACAGTTTTGCACACACCGCTGATAAGTCGCCTGGGCACTTTTGAGTCCAAATGGCATAGATACATAACAGAAGGCTCCAAACGGAGTGATGAAAGCTGTCTTCTCCTGGTCCTTAACTGGCATCTTGATCTGATGATAGCCAGAGTAAGCATCCAAGAAGCTCAAACGTTCACAACCCGCCGTAGCATCAATGATTTGATCAATACTGGGGAGAGCAAAGGGATCAGCCGGACAAGCCTTGTTTAAGTCTGTGTAATCCACACACATCCGCCAAGTGTCGTTCTTCTTGAGCACTAACACCGGGTTAGCCAACCACTCCGGGTGAAAAACTTCAACGATAAACCCGGCCGCTAAGAGCCGTGCGACCTCTTCCCCAATAGCTTTCCGTCTCTCTTCGTTGAACCGTCAGACAAACTGCCTGACCGGCTTATACTTTGGATCAATATTGAGAGTGTGCTCAGCGAGTTCCCTCGGTACACCCGGCATGTCAGAAGGTTTCCATGCAAAGATGTCCCGGTTCTCACGAATGAACTCGATGAGCGCGCTTTCCTATTTAGGATCCAAATTGGCATTGATACTGAACTGCTTAGAGGCATCTCCTGGGGTAAAGTCAACAAGCTTTGTCTCAGCGGCCAATTTAAACTTCAACGCCGGGTCATGCTCAGTAGTTGGTTTCTTGAGGGAGGTCATATCCGCCGGGTCAACATTGTCTTGATAAAATTTGAGCTCCTCCGCGGCACAGGCAGTCTCAGCGTAAGCCGCGTCACCTTCTTCACATTCCAAGGCCGCCTTTCGACTCCCATGCACAGTGATGGTGCCCTTGTAACCGGGCATCTTGAGCTGTAAGTAAACGTAACACGACCATGCCATGAATTTAGCATAAGCCGGTCGCCCAAACAGAGCGTGATATGGACTCCTGATTTTAACTACTTCAAACGTCAATTTCTCAGCCCTGGAATCATACTCATCCCCAAAAGCCACCTCCAATTCAATCTTGCCAACTGGGTAAGCCGACTTGCCGGGAACTACCCCATGGAAAACAGTGTTGGATGTTCTCAGATTCTTCTCAGTCAACCCCATGCGTTGAAAAGTCTCGTAATAGAGGATATTGATGCTGCTACCTCCGTCCATGAGTACCTTAGTGAATTTATATCCACCAACCTGGGGTGCTACCACCAAGGCTAACTGACCCGGATTATCGACTCGTGGAGGGTGATCCTCTCTGCTCCATATAATGGGTTGCTCTGACCATCTCAAATAACGAGGAATTGCCAGCTCAACAGAATTTACGGCCCTCTTATGAACCTTCTGGTCACGTTTGCATAAGCTAGTGGTAAACACATGGTACTGCCCACCACTCAACTGTTTCGGATGGCTTTGATAACCCGACTGCTGCTGCTGTTGCCCTCCCTGACCAGACTGCTGTTGATTATTTCCACCCGGAGGTCCCTGAAAACCGGAGTTTGAGCCGCCGCCCGGGCCATGAAAACCACCAGCCCCTGAACCGCCGCCAGATCCATGACTGCCATCAAAGGTACTGGAATTTTTAAACGCCTTCATGATCGCGCAATCTTTCCACAGGTGTGTAGCGGGGTGCTCCCGAGTGCCGTGTTTCGGTCAGGGCTCATTGAGTAGCTGCTCAAGAGATGGGCCTGACCCGCCGGATCGAGGCCACTTACCCTTACGTCTCTGATTGTTACCCTGTGCATTAGCGTTGGCTACAAACTCCGGGTTACCGTCCGCCTTACGCTTATTGCCACTTTGATTCACCGGGTTGTGCTGTTGACCCTTTCCATTGCCGTTCCTTTTTCCCTTCCCTGTCTTCTCATCGTCCGACGTGGGATCCTTGGTACTATCAGAATCAGCATATTTGACTAAAGCTGCCATTAGCGTACCCATATCCTTGCAGTCACGTTTAAGGCGCCCCAGTTTCTGCCTCAACGGCTCAAAGCTGCAATTCTTTTCCAACATAAGGACTGCAGAGCCGGCATCCATCTTATCAGATGAATGAATTATCTCCTTAACCCGGCATACCCAATGGGTGGTGGATTCACCCTCCCCCTGCTTACAATTCGTCAAGTCCATGATCGACATAGATTGCTTAAAGGTGTCCTTGAAGTTCTGGATGAAACGGGCTTTTAACTCTTCCCACAAACCAATAGAATTGGGTGGTAAACCTTTTAACCAAGACCGGGCCGTTCCATCTAACATCATGGTAAAATACTTAGCCATTGCCGCGTCACTGACCTCCAACAGTTCCATGGCCATCTCATAACTCTCGATCCATGCTCCAGCCTGTAAGTCGGCCATGTAATTTGGCACCTTTCGAGGTCCCTTGAAGTCCTTGGGCAGGCGCACGTTGCGCAAAGCCGGTACCAAACAAGGAACACCACCGGTTCTAGTGGCTACTCCCATCTCAACGGAAGTCATTGGATACTCCAGAATATCCTGATGAGCCGCCAGCTGAGCCGCCTGCTCGTTCTCCTGACGTACTCGGTCTTGCACCGGGTTATAGCCACCGTGTTGGTTACGGCGTTGGGTGTTGCTTGACAAAGCTTCAGATTCCATGTGCCTGCTGTAACTCGGGCTCCGGTTCTGACGAGGCGGTGCTAACCAAGGCGAAGGAGTTGAATGAATCCTATCCCGGCTATAAGAATAGGTCTCTTGCTGAGCCAGGGCCGTCTGGACAAGTTCCCTGATTCTCCGGGTCTCCACCGCTGTTGGATCATCACCGTCCACTGGGAGAGCCGCCAGACGCGCTGATGCTGCGATTAAGTTCTCCATGGGGTTGGAAAAGTGACCCGGCGGTATCGGCACATAACGTGGCGGCGCCATGTTTCCATGAGGAGGTACCATCTCCCGAGGCTGACCCGGTCCCCCTGTTCCGGCGGTCATAAACTGATTTGCATTTGGCGGGTTACTTGGGCTGGCTCCGGGTGTAGCAAACAAAACCAGAGGGTCATAATTCGGAGGTAAACGGGATTGGGTCTTCTGGTGTCTCCTCCTCATTACCTCATTGGATGCGTTTAAGCTCATCATGAGCTGGTAAGCTTCTGACTGCAACCGTTGTGCCCGGGCATCGAGAGCCGCCAGCTCCGTAGCTAGTCTAGTATCCTCAGCTGGCAAGGCCTCCTTGGCCTGAGCTATCTCCTCACGTACCCATGCCACCTCTGTGTCATGGTCATCTTTGTTCGCAGGGATAACCGTGGCGGTTAACAGGGCCGTAAGCTTGTCCATGAGGTCTATCAGCACCTGAGCCGGCGGGCGCACAGGGCCACCTACCCCAGCTGTCCCTATCCCGGACGTAATTGCCGCATCGGCTGTAGAGTTTTGGCCGGGTTGAGTCCCAGCCATGAAGACTCCTGCCCAATTCGGCGACTCACAGGGGTCCGGAATACTGAAGCCATCGGAACAGCCCCCGAGCACGCCATCTTGTACTTGATACAGCGAATCTGTTGAACCAGCGGACGAATCACCGTTAGAGAGGACGACCATCTTACTACCATCTTCAGGTCCTTTAGAAAGCTCTTCTCCGTGGACGCAGCCCACAAAGACACACTGCATGCCGGGTTGAGCTCGGGCGGGTTTCGCATGCTGAGCCATCTCGACGAGGTCGGTGCAGTTGTCCGGCTTAGGTCCCGGCTCACCAATCCGGCCGATGAAGACGTGGATCCCTCTGAAGGGGACCCGGTACTCATACTCAATTGAGCCGGCGTCAGGGCCCCAGCCTTCGTCGTCGATGTAGATCTTGCCGCGACGACTCTTGGTCATCCGGCCCACTGCGTATCCCTTGAGCCCGTCGAAGTTGCCCTTCAAGAACTCAAATCCATCGTGCGCTGGCCCCACAGTGGGCACCAACTGTCGTGGAATTGTCATGTCAGATGTCCTCGTGAAAGGACTTAGTTGTGGAGCCATCACAACTAGGAAGCTTGAAGGGGTTAATCGGGACAAGGGACACGAGAGGTTTTATACTAGTTCGGCCCTTTACGGTGAAGGTAAGGCCTACGTCTAGTTGGGTTGGTATTGATGTTTCGATGACCAGGGAGTGAGATATGCTATGCCCGACTCTCGATCAGTTGTTTCTTGCCCTAAGCGGCCAGCAGGTCGTCCCCTTATATACATGGGTCGACGCCCTGCGGCTTACAGAGTCCCGGCCGGCTTATAAACAGTGTCCGGCTCGGTGACTAGTTAAGTCTACCTTATGATACAAGTCATATTATTGTGGTGGTTTACTACAACGGGCCTTAAGTCGCCTGTGGGCCTTAAGCCTTCTATGAACCGCCATCTTCATGCTTTGGTCTTGGGCTTCTTTCTGGTGGTTCCTCTTTGCATAACCCGGCCCCTCCTGGGCGGCTTACACAAATAGTTATATCCCCAACATCGGGCGATGAGTCCGACACCACCAATCGCTGGGAGCTCCTTCGAGTTCCCGTGGCCTTCTTCTCCGGCACCACATGGGGTGCCGGGACCAGCAACTTCGTGAAGCGGGCGTCTGCTGGGTCTTCGGGCAAAGGAGCCGGACAGTCGGTCTGTCCGGCCTTCTTCTGCCAGTCATGTTAAAGGAATGGGAGTTTAGATCCCGCATAGAGTCAAACTATGAAAAAAATACCCTGTAATGGGTAAACTAAGCTTACCGCGCTGGCTTGGCGCTTCGCGCAGAATCTGTGATCCTCGGTAGTGGGAGGGTGGACCTCGGAGCTCTTGAAAAGCACCTTCCAAGCATCTTCGTGCGTTGTGTCGAAGAGCCTGGACAGAGTTTGGTGCTGAGCCGGGTCGAATTCCCACAGGATAAAAGCCCACCGTTGACACGGGTGGATCCGACGGAAGAGCATGACCTGGAGTACGTTGACGAGTTTAACCTTCTTGTCCATGAGGTTCTGGACACAGGTTTGGAGTCCGGTCGCCTCTTCCGGATTACCCCACGACAGGTCCGTCTCTTTCCATGAGGTGAGCCGCGTGGGGATGCCAGATCGGAACTCGGGGGCCGCTGCCCATTCAGGGTCACGCGGCTCGGTGATGTAGATCCACCCCGATTGCCACCCTTTGATGGTTTCCACAAAGGAGCCCTCGAGCCATGTGACGTTGGCCATCTTGCCCACCACGGCGCCTCCGCACTCCGCTTGTCGGTCGCCCACGACCTTCGGCTTGACATTGAAGGTCTTTAGCCATAAGCCGAAGTGGGGCTGGATGCGGAGGAAGACCTCACACACGACGATAAACGCCGAGATGTTGAGGATGAAGTTCGGGGCCAGATCGTGGAAATCCAGGCCGTAGTAGAACATGAGCCCCCGGACAAATGGGTGAAGAGGAAAGCCCAGTCCGCGGAGGAAATGGGGGAGAAACACGACCCTCTCATGGGTCCTGGGGGTGGGGATGAGCTGCCCCTCATCTGGGAGCCGGTGCGCGATGTCGTTGGACAAGTATCCGGCTTTCCTCAGCTTCTTGATTTGCCCCTCCATAACGGAGGAGGCCATCCACTTGCCTCCCGCTCCGGACATGGTCGGAGAAGGTTGAGGTGGGAAGTGCGGACTTGGGCGCTGGAGCTCGAGTGTGCAGGAATAGATAAGCGAAGGAGGAGGAAGGCGTATATGGAAAGGGTGGATTCTTATCCCCTTATATGGGCGGCCGAAACTATGTGCCCCCACCAGCCTAGTAAAACTCGCTTATCTCCCAAGCGCCACGATTAATGGCGCGGTTGGGTTACCCATGCCTGTATTGATGAGAATCCCGGAATAAGGGGACACGATCTCTGCTTTGACAAGACGTGCCAAGTAAACCGCCTCGCTAAACACGCTGAGGTGGGACAGTAAAACGATTCGAATAAAGGCTTGGCTGTGGCATGATGTCATGCTACGGAATACGTCAGCAGATTAGATTTGTGCGAATATTATTCTCTCTACGGTGGTATGTGGAAACTATTTTGCAGAGCCGGACACTATCCTTGTGTTCAACATCTTCTATGAAGTATTCGGAGGAGGAACCCGCCTTGCAATGCCGAAGACAATTTGCGTGCCGAAGTCGTCGTCATTGAAGCCTGGTTCAGGGGCTACTGAGGGAGTCCTGGATTAGGGGGTGTCCGGATGGCCGGACTATGACCTTTGGCCGGACTCCCAGACTATGAAGATACAAGATTGAAGACTTCGTCTCGTGTCCGGATAGGACTTCCCTTGGCGTGGAAGGCAAGATTGGCGATACGATATGTAGATCTCCTCCCATTGTAACCGACTCTGTGTAACCCTAGCCCTCTCTGGTGTGTATATAAACCGGAGAGGTTTAGTCCGTAGGACGAACAACAATCATACCATAGGCTAGCTTCTAGGGTTTAGCCTCTCTGATCTCGTGGTAGATCAACTCTTGTACTACCCATATCATCAATATTAATCAAGCAGGAGTAGGGTTTTACCTCCATCGAGAGGGCCCGAACCTGGGTAAAAACATCGTATCCCTTGTCTCCTGTTACCATCCGCCTAGACGCATAGTTCGGGACCCCCTACCCGAGATCCGCCGGTTTTGACACCGACACTTTCCCTTTGCCCTTTTCTTGAAACTAGTGGTCTTGTTAATCATCAACACTTAATGCTCTTTCTTGATTTCTACCTTCGTTGATTTCAACATCGCGAAGAGCTCGGGAATCGTTTTCGTCATCCTTTGCATACTATAGTTCATCACGAAGTTCTACTAACTTGGTGATGGTGACTAGAGAACTCTGTTCAATCACTATCTTATCTAGAAGATTAACTCCCACTTGATTCAAGCGATTGTAGTACCCAGACAATCTGAGCACATGCTCACTAGCTGAGCAATTCTCCTCCATCTTCTAGCTATAAAACTTGTTGGAGACTTCATATTTCTCAACTCGGGTATTTGCTTGAAATATTAACTTCAACTTCTGGAACATCTCATATGGCCCATGACGTTCAAAACGTCTTTGAAGTCCCGATTCTAAGCCATTATGCATGGTGCACTAAACTATCAAGTAGTCATCATATTGAGCTAGCCAAACGTTCATAACATCTGCATCTGCTCCTGCAATAGGTCCGTCACCTAGCGGTGCATCAAGGACATAATTCTTCTGTGCAGCAATGAGGACAATCCTCAGATCACGGATCCAATCCGCATCATTGCTACTAACATCTTTCAACGCAGTTTTCTCTAGGAACATATCAAAATAAACATATGAAAGCAACAACGCGAGCTATTGATATACAACATAATTTGCAAAATACTACCAGGACTAAGTTCATGATAAATTTAAGTTCAATTAATCATATTACTTAAGAATTCCCACTTAGATAGACATCCCTCTAATCATCTAAGTGATCACGTGATCCAAAACAACTAAACCATGTCCGATCATCATGTGAGATGGAGTAGTTTTCAATGGTGAACATCATTATGTTGATCATATCTACTATATGATTCACGCTCGACCTTTCGGTCTCCAGTGTTCCGAGGCCACATCTGTATATGCTAGGCTCGTCAAGTTTAACCTGAGTATTCCGCGTGTGCAACTGTTTTGCACCCGTTGTATTTGAACGTAGAACCTATCACACCCGATCATAACGTGGTGTCTCAGCACGAAGAACTTTCGTAACGGTGCATACTCAGGGAGAACACTTATACCTTGAAATTTTAGTAAGGGATCATCTTATAAAGCTACCGTCGAACTAAGCAAAATAAGATGTATAAAAGATAAACATCATATGCAATCAAAAAATATGTGACATGATATAGCCATCATCATCTTGTGCCCTTGATCTCCATCTAAAAGGATCGTCATGATCTCCATCGTCACTGACATGACACCATGATCTCCATCGTCTTGATCTATATCAATGTGTCGTCACATGGTCGTCTCGCCAACTATTGCTCTTGCAACTATTGCTATCGCATAGCCATAAAGTAAAGCAATTATTTGGCTCTTGCATCTTATGCAATAAAGAGACAACCATAAGGCTTCTGCCAGTTGCCAATAACTTCAACAAAACATGATCATCTCATACAACAACTTATATCTCATCACATCTTGACCATATCACATCACAACATGCCCTGCAAAAACAAGTTAGACGTCCTCTACTTTGTTGTTGCAA
The DNA here is from genome assembly GCF_002162155.2 of Triticum dicoccoides. Taxonomy (NCBI): domain Eukaryota; kingdom Viridiplantae; phylum Streptophyta; class Magnoliopsida; order Poales; family Poaceae; genus Triticum; species Triticum dicoccoides. The sequence goes on along the minus strand of NC_041381.1, from coordinate 603,931,937 downwards.
GTTTTACGTGGCTGCTATGGGCTGAGCAAGAACCGTTCTTACCTACACATCAAAACCACAATGATAGTTCGTCAAGTTAGTGCTGTTTTAACCTTCTCAAGGACCGGGCGTAGCCACAGTCGGTTCAACTAAAGTTGGAGAAACTGACACCCGCCAGCCACCTGTGTGCAAAGCACATCGGTAGAACCAGTCTTGCATAAGCATACACGTAATGTCGGTCCGGGCCGCTTCATCCAACAATACCGCCGAACCAAAGTATGGCATGCTGGTAAGCAGTATGACATGTATCGCCCACAACTCACTTGTGTTCTACTCGTGCATATAACATCAACGCATAAAACCTAGGCTCAGATGCCACTGTTGGGAAACGTAGTAATTTCAAAAAAATTCCTATGCACACGCAAGATCATGGTGATGCATAGTAACGAGAGGGGAGAGTTTTGTCCACGTACCCTCGTAGACCGAAAGAGAAAGCGTTAGCACAACGCGGTTGATGTAGTCGTACGTCTTCACGATCCGACCGATCCAAGTACCGAACGTACGGCACCTCCGAGTTCAGCACACGTTCAGCTTGATGACGTCCCACGAACTCCGATCCAGCAGAGCTTTGCGGGAGAGTTCCATCAGCACGACGGCGTGATGATGGTGTTGATGATGCTACCGACGCAGGGCTTTGCCTAAGCACCGCTACGATATTACCGAGGTGGAATATGGTGGAGGGGGGGTACCGCACACGACTGTGAGAGATCAACAGATCAACTTGTGTGTCTAGAGGTGCCCCCTGCCCCCATATATAAAGGAGCAAGGGGGGAGGCGGCTGGCCTAGGAGGAGGGCGCACCAAGGGGGGAGTGTTGGAAATATGCCCTAGAGGCAATAATAAAAGCAATATTATTATATTTCCTTGTTCATGATAATTGTCTTTATTCATGCTATAATCGTGTTATCCGGAAATCGTAATACATGTGTGAATAACAGACATCAACATGTCCCTAGTGAGCCTCTAGTTGACTAGCTCGTTGATCAACAGATAGTCATGGTTTCCTGACTATGGACACTGGATGTCATTGATAACGAGATCACATCATTAGGAGAATGATGTGATGGACAAGACCCAATCCTAAACATAGCACAAGATCGTATAGTTCGTTTGCTAGAGTTTTGCAATGTCAAAGTATCTTTTCCTTAGACCATGAGATCGTGTAACTCCCGGATACCGTAGGAGTGCTTTGGGTATGCCAAACGTCACAACGTAACTGGGTGACTATAAAGGTAGACTACGGGCATCTCCGAAAGTGTCTGTTGGGTGACATGGATCAAGACTGGGATTTGTCACTCCGTATGACGGAGAGGTATCACTGGGCCCACTCGGTAATGCATCATCATAATGAGCTCAGAGTGACCAAGTGTCTGGTCACGGGATCATGCATTACGGTACGAGTAAAGTGACTTGCCGGTAACGAGATTGAACGAGGTATTGGGATACCGACGATCGAATCTCGGGTAAGTAACATATCGATAGACAAAGGGAATAGCGTACGGGGTTGATAGAATCCTCGACATCGTGGTTCATCCGATGAGATCATCGTGGAGCATGTGGGAGCCAACATGGGTATCCAGATCCCGCTGTTGGTTATTGACCGGAGAGTCGTCTCGGTCATGTCTGCTTGTCTCCCGAACCCGTAGGGTCTACACACTTAAGGTTCAGTTACGCTAGGGTTGTAGGGATATGTATATGCAGTAACCCGAATGTTGTTCGGAGTCCCGGATGAGATCCCGGACGTCACGAGGAGTTCCGGAATGGTCCGGAGGTAAAGATTTATATATGGGAAGTCCTGTTTCGGGCATCGGGACAAGTTTCAGGGTTATCGGTATTGTACCGGGACCACCGGAAGGGTCCCAGGGGTCCACCGGGTGGGGCCACCTGTCCCGGGGGGCCACATGGGCTGTAGGGGGTGCGCCTTGGCCTAGATGGGCCAAGGGCACCAGCCCCTATAGGCCCATGCGCCTAGGGTTTCCACCATGGAAGAGTCCATGTGGTGGAAGGCACCCCTAGGTGCCTTGGGGGGGAGGGAAACCCCCCTTGGCCGCTGCACCCCCTAGGAGATTGGATCTCCTAGGGCCGGCCACCCCCCTTTGGCCCTCCTATATATAGTGGGGGAGAGGAGGGACTTCATACCTGAACGCCTTGGCCTTTGGTTGCCTCCTTCTCCCTCTCCAACACCTCCTCCACCTCCATAGTGCTTAGCGAAGCTCTGCCGGAGTACTGCAGCTCCATGAACACCACGCCGTCGTGCTGCTGCTGGTGCCATCTCCCTCAACCTCTCCTCCCTCCCTTGCTGGATCAAGAAGGAGGAGACGTGGCTGTTCCGTACGTGTGTTGAACACGGAGGTGCCGTCCGTTCGGCGCTGGTCATCGGTGATTTGGATCACGTCGAGTACGACTACATCATCAACGCTCTTTTGAACGATTCCGCTCGCGATCTACAAAGGTATGTAGATGCATCTAATCACTCGTTGCTAGATGAACTCCTAGATGATCTTGGTGAAACGAGTAGGAAAATTTTTGTTTTCTGCAACGTTCTCCAACAGTGGCATCATGAGCTAGGTCTATGCGTAGTTCTTCTTGCGCGAGTAGAACACAATTTGTTGTGGGCGTCGATTTGTCAACCTTCTTGCCGTTACTAGTCCTTTCTTGCTTCAGCGGTATTGTGGGATGAAGCGGCCCGGACCAACCTTACACGTACGCTTACGTGAGACCGGTTCCACCGACTAACATGCACTAGTTGCATAAGGTGGCTGGCGGGTGTCTGTCTCTCCTACTTTAGTTGGAGCGGAATCGATGAACAGGGTCCTTATGAAGGGTAAATAGAAGTTGACAAATCACGTTGTGGCTTTAACGTAGGTAAGAAAACGTTCTTGCTAGAACCCTAATTCAGCCACGTAAAACTTGCAACAACAATTAGAGGACGTCTAACTTGTTTTTGCAGCAAGTGGTTTGTGATATGATATGGCCAAAGTTGTGATGAATGATGAATGATCTATATGTGATGTATGAGATGTTCATGCTATTGTAATAGGAATCACGACTTGCATGTCGATGAGTATGACAACCGGCAGGAACCATAGGAGTTGTCTTTATTCTTTTATATGACCTGCATGTCATCAAGAAACGCCATGTAAATTACTTTACTTTATTGCTAAACGCGTTAGCCATAGTAGTAGAAGTAATAGTTGGCGAGCAACTTCATGGAGACACGATGATGGAGATCATGATGATGGAGATCATGGTGTCAAGCCGGTGACAAGATGATCATGGAGCCCCAAGATGGAGATCAAAGGAGCTATGTGATATTGGCCATATCATGTCACGTTTATTATTTGATTGCATGTGATGTTTATCATGTTTTGCATCTTGTTTACTTAGAACGACGGTAGTAAATAAGATGATCCCTCACAATAAATTCAAGAAGTGTTCCCCCTAACTGTGCACCGTTGCGACAGTTCGCTGTTTCAAAACACCACGTGATGATCGGGTGTTTTATTCAGATGTTCACATACAACGGGTGTAAGACAGATTTACACATGCAAACACTTAGGTTGACTTGACGAGCCTAGCATGTACAGACATGGCCTCGGAACACAGAAGACCGAAAGGTCGAGCATGAGTCGTATAGAAGATACGATCAACATGAAGATGTTCACCGATGTTGACTAGTCCGTCTCACGTGATGATCGGACACGGTCTAGTTTAACTCGGATCATGTAATACTTAGATGGATAGAGGGATGTCTAATCTAAGTGGGAGTTCACTAATAATTTGATTAGTTGAACTTAATTATCATGAACTTAGTCTAAATATTTTACAATATGTCTTGTAGATCAAATGGCCAACGTAGTCCTCAACTTCAACGCGTTCCTAGAGAAAACTAAGCTGAAAGACGATGGCAGCAACTATACGGACTGGGTCCGGAACCTGAGGATCATCCTCATAGCTGCCAAGAAAGATTATGTCCTACAAGCACCGCTTGGTGACGCACCCGTTCTCCCTGCAGAACAAGATGTTATGAACGCTTGGCAGGCACGTTCCGATGACTACTCCCTCGTTCAGTGCGGCATGCTTTACAGCCTAGAGCCGGGGCTCCAAAAGCGTTTTGAGAGACATGGAGCATATGAGATGTTCGAAGAGCTGAAAATGGTTTTCCAAGCTCATGCCCGGGTCGAGAGATGTGAAGTCTCCGACAAATTCTTCAGCTGTGAGATGGAGGAAAACAGTTCTGTCAGTGAGCACATACTCACTATGTCTGGGTTGCATAACCGCTTGACTCAGCTGGGAGTTAATCTCCCGGATGATGCGGTCATTGACAGAATCCTCCAGTCGCTTACACCAAGCTACAAGAGCTTTGTGATGAACTTCAATATGCAGGGGATGGAAAAGACCATTCCTGAAGTATTTGCTATGCTGAAATCAGCAGAGGTAGAAGTCAGGAAGGAACATCAAGTGTTGATGGTCAATAAAACCACTAAGTTCAAGAAAGGCAAGGGTAAAAAGAACTTCAAGAAGGACGGCAAGGAGGTTGCCGCGCCCGGCAAGCAAGCTGCCGGGAAGAAGCCAAAGAATGGACCCAAGCCCGAGACTGAGTGCTTTTATTGCAAGGGAAGCGGTCACTGGAAGCGGAACTGCCCTAAGTACTTAGCGGATAAGAAGGCCGGCAAAACAAAAGGTATATGTGATATACATGTAATTGATGTGTACCTTACTAGTGCCCGTAGTGGCTCCTGGGTATTTGATACCGGTGCAGTTGCTCACATTTGTAACTCAAAGCAGGGGCTGCGGAATAAACGGAAACTAGCAAAGGACGAGGTGACGATGCGCGTCGGGAATGGTTCCAAGGTCAATGTGATCGCCGTCGGCACGCTACCTCTGCATCTCCCTTCGGGATTAGTTTTAAACCTTAATAATTGTTATTTAGTGTCAGCTTTGAGCATGAACATTGTATCGGGATCTCGTTTAATTCGAGATGGCTACTCTTTTAAATCTGAGAATAATGGTTGTTCCATTTTTATGAGAGATATGTTTTATGGTCATGCTCCTATGGTGAATGGTTTATTCTTTATGAATCTCGAACGTGATGCTACACATGTTCATAATGTGAGTACCAAAAGAAGTAAGGTTGATAATGATAGTCCCACATACTTGTGGCACTGCCGCCTTGGTCACATAGGTGTCAAACGCATGAAGAAGCTCCATGCTGATGGACTTTTAGAGTCTCTTGATTATGAATCATTTGACACGTGCGAACCATGCCTTATGGGTAAAATGACCAAGACTCCATTCTCAGGAACAATGGAGCGAGCAACCGACTTATTGGAAATCATACATACTGATGTGTGCGGTCCGATGAGTGTTGAGGCTCACGGTGGCTATCGTTATGTTCTCACTCTCACTGATGATTTAAGTAGGTATGGGTATATCTACTTAATGAAACACAAGTCTGAAACCTTTGAAAAGTTCAAGGTATTTCAGAGTGAGGTTGAAAATCAACGTGACAGGAAAATCAAGTTTCTGCGATCAGATCGTGGAGGAGAATACTTGAGTCACGAGTTTGGGGCACACTTAAGAAAATGTGGAATAGTTTCACAACTCACGCCGCCTGGAACACCTCAGCGTAATGGTGTGTCCGAACGTCGTAATCGCACTCTATTAGATATGGTGCGATCTATGATGTCTCTTACCGATTTACCGCTTTCTTTTGGGGCTATGCTTTAGAGACTGCCGCATTCACTTTAAATAGGGCTCCGTCGAAATCCGTTGAGATGACACCATATGAATTATGGTTTGGGAAGAAACCTAAGCTGTCGTTTCTAAAAGTTTGGGGATGCGATGCTTATGTCAGGAAACTTCAACCTGAAAAGCTCGAACCCAAATCGGAAAAATGCGTCTTCATAGGGTACCCAAAGGAAACTATTGGGTACACCTTCTACCTCAGATCCGAAGGCAAGATCTTTGTTGCCAAGAATGGGTCCTTTCTGGAGAAAGAGTTTCTCTCGAAAGAAGTAAGTGGGAGGAAAGTAGAGCTTGATGAAGTATTGCCTCTTGAACCGGAATATGGCGCAACTCAAGAAAATGTTCCTGAGGTGCCAGCACCGACTAGAGAGGAAGTTATATAATAATGATCAAGATACTTCTGATCAAGCCCCTACTGAAATTCGAGGGTCCACAAGGACACGTTCCGCACCAGAGTGGTACGGCAACCCTGTCTTGGAAATCATGTTGTTAGACAACGGTGAACCTTCGAACTATGAAGAAGCGATGGCGGGCCCGGATTCCGACAAATGGCTGGAAGCCATGAAATCTGAGATAGGATCCATGTATGAAAACAAAGTATGGACTTTGACTGACTTGCCCGTTGAGCGGCGAGCCATAGAAAATAAATGGATCTTTAAGAAGAAGACAGACGCGGATGGTAATGTGACCATCTATAAAGCTCGGCTTGTCGCTAAGGGTTATCGACAAGTTCAAGGGGTTGACTACGATGAGACTTTCTCACCGGTAGCGAAGCTGAAGTCCGTCCGAATCATGTTAGCAATTGCCGCATTCTATGATTACGAAATATGGCAAATGGACGTCAAAACGGCATTCCTTAATGGTTTCCTTAAGGAAGAATTGTATATGATGCAGCCGGAAGGTTTTGTCGATCCTAAGAATGCTGACAAAGTGTGCAAGCTCCAACGCTCGATTTATGGGCTGGTGCAAGCATCTCGGAGTTGGAACATTCGCTTTGATGAGATGATCAAAGCGTTTGGGTTCACACAGACTTATGGAGAAGCCTGCGTTTACAAGAAAGTGAGTGGGAGCTCTGTAGCATTTCTCATATTATATGTAGATGACATACTTTTGATGGGAAATGATATAGAACTCTTGGACAGCATCAAGGCCTACTTGAATAAAAGTTTTTCAATGAAGGACCTTGGAGAAGCTGCTTATATATTAGGCATCAAAATCTATAGAGATAGATCGAGACGCCTCATAGGTCTTTCACAAAGCACATACCTTGATAAGATATTGAAGAAGTTCAATATGGATCAATCCAAGAAGGGGTTCTTGCCTGTGTTGCAAGGTATGAAATTGAGCTCAGCTCAATGTCCGACCACGGCAGTAGATATAGAAGAGATGAGCGTCATCCCCTATGCCTCAGCCATAGGTTCTATTATGTATGCCATGCTGTGTACCAGACCTGATGTAAACCTTGCCGTAAGTTTGGTAGGAAGGTACCAAAGTAATCCCGGCAAGGAACACTGGACAGCGGTCAAGAATATCCTGAAGTACCTGAAAAGGACTAAGGAAATGTTTCTCGTTTATGGAGGTGACGAAGAGCTCGTCGTAAAGGGTTACGTCGACGCTAGCTTCGACACAGATCTGGATGACTCTAAGTCACAAACCGGATACGTGTATATTTTGAATGGTGGGGCAGTAAGCTGGTGCAGTTGCAAGCAAAGCGTCGTGGCGGAATCTACATGTGAAGCGGAGTACATGGCAGCCTCGGAGGCAGCACATGAAGCAATATGGGTGAAGGAGTTCATCACCGACCTAGGAGTCATACCCAATGCGTCGGGGCCGATCAAGCTCTTCTGTGACAACACTGGAGCTATTGCACTTGCCAAGGAGCCCAGGTTTCACAAGAAGACAAGGCACATCAAGCGTCGTTTCAACTCCATTCGTGAAAATGTTCAAGATGGAGACATAGAGATTTGTAAAGTACATACGGACCTGAATATAGCAGATCCGTTGACTAAACCTCTCCCTAGAGCAAAACATGATCAACACCAGAATTCCATGGGTGTTCGATTCATCACAATGTAACTAGATTATTGACTCTAGTGCAAGTGGGAGACTGTTGGAAATATGCCCTAGAGGCAATAATAAAAGCATTATTATTATATTTCCTTGTTCATGATAATTGTCTTTATTCATGCTATAATTGTGTTATCCGGAAATCGTAATACATGTGTGAATAACAGACATCAACATGTCCCTAGTGAGCCTCTAGTTGACTAGCTCGTTGATCAACAGATAGTCATGGTTTCCTGACTATGGACACTGGATGTCATTGATAACGAGATCACATCATTAGGAGAATGATGTTATGGACAAGACCCAATCCTAAACATAGCACAAGATCGTATAGTTCGTTTGCTAGAGTTTTGCAATGTCAAAGTATCTTTTCCTTAGACCATGAGATCGTGTAACTCCCGGATACCGTAGGAGTGCTTTGGGTATGCCAAACGTCACAACGTAACTGGGTGACTATAAAGGTAGACTACGGGCATCTCCGAAAGTGTCTGTTGGGTGACATGGATCAAGACTGGGATTTGTCACTCCGTATGACGGAGAGGTATCACTGGGCCCACTCGGTAATGCATCATCATAATGAGCTCAGAGTGACCAAGTGTCTGGTCACGGGATCATGAATTACGGTACGAGTAAAGTGACTTGCCGGTAACGAGATTGAACGAGGTATTGGGATACCGACGATCGAATCTCGGGCAAGTAACATATCGATAGACAAAGGGAATAGCGTACGAGGTTGATAGAATCCTCGACATCGTGGTTCATCCGATGAGATCATCGTGGAGCATGTGGGAGCCAACATGGGTATCCAGATCCCGCTGTTGGTTATTGACCGGAGAGTCGTCTCGGTCATGTCTGCTTGTCTCCCGAACCCGTAGGGTCTACACACTTAAGGTTCAGTTACGCTAGGGTTGTAGGGATATGTATATGCAGTAACCCGAATGTTGTTCGGAGTCCCGGATGAGATCCCGGACGTCACGAGGAGTTCCGGAATGGTCCGGAGGTAAAGATTTATATATGGGAAGTCCTGTTTCGGGCATCGGGACAAGTTTCGGGGTTATCGGTATTGTACCGGGACCACCGGAAGGGTCCCGGGGGTCCACCGGGTGGGGCCACCTGTCCCGGGGGGCCACATGGGTTGTAGGGGGTGCGCCTTGGCCTATATGGGCCAAGGGCACCAGCCCCTATAGGCCCATGCGCCTAGGGTTTCCACCATGGAAGAGTCCATGTGGTGGAAGGCACCCCTAGGTGCCTTGGGGGGGAGGGAAACCCCCCTTGGCCGCCGCACCCCCTAGGAGATTGGATCTCCTAGGGCCGGCCACCCCCCTTTGGCCCTCCTATATATAGTGGGGGAGAGGAGGGACTTCATACCTGAACGCCTTGGCCTTTGGTTGCCTCCTTCTCCCTCTCCAACACCTCCTCCACCTCTATAGTGCTTAGCGAAGCTCTGCCGGAGTACTGCAGCTCCATCAACACCACGCCGTCGTGCTGCTGCTGGTGCCATCTCCCTCAACCTCTCCTCCCTCCCTTGCTGGATCAAGAAGGAGGAGACGTGGCTGTTCCGTACGTGTGTTGAACATGGAGGTGCCGTCCGTTCGGCGCTGGTCATCGGTGATTTGGATCACGTCGAGTACGACTACATCATCAACGCTCTTTTGAACGCTTCCGCTCGCGATCTACAAAGGTATGTAGATGCATCTAATCACTCGTTGCTAGATGAACTCCTAGATGATCTTGGTGAAACGAGTAGGAAAATTTTTGTTTTCTGCAACGTTCTCCAACAGGGAGTCCTACTCCCACCGGAAGTAGGACTCCTCCTTTCCTTGTGGGAGTAGGAGAAGGGAAGGAAAAAGGAGAAAGAAGGAACGGGGCGTCCCCTCTCCCTATTCCAATTCGGACCAGTCCATGGGGAGGGGTGGGGCCACCCTTTGAGGCCTTTCTCTCCTTTCCCGTATGGCCCATTAAGGCCCAATACGAATTCCCGTAACTCTCGGGTACTCCGAAAAATACCCGAATCACTCGGAACCTTTCCAAAGTCCGAATATAGTAATCCAACTAGTACATATGCGGCGAAATTGTCATTATGCTCCACTTATATTCAAGTATGACAAATGTTGAAATTAGGTTACCCTCATCTCTATAAGGTGCATATGCAGGTGTGTTGCCACGGCTTGAACTATCCTTATTTGGATCATGAAGTGTTCATGTGAGAAGCCACCCTAACATCCTTCATTTCGCATACTTAAGCTCCACACTTCTATCAAATTAAAGAGTAGTGATGCATGGAATAGTCTTTTAGCAGGGAAATATTCAATGTGATTTTTAGGGCATCTCCAACGTTGACCTGCAAAACGGATACCACATCCGTCCACATGGGGGGGGGGAGGCATCCACGGGCACTGATGCAGGAGACAACCATCCAAAGCTGTCCACATATGGCTGTACTTCGGAAGGAATTTAACAGAAGTGAACAAATTTGATGGATATTTAAACAAACCGGACGATATTCATTCATACTTGAATAATTTTTAGATAAAACCAGTTGATTTTCATAAAGTTTGGACAAACTAATTACATTTCGACATAGTTGAACTAAATCGTACTCCAAACCCAGTCTAAATGACCGCTAACGTCCGTTCGCCATTTTAAGCCGGCCACAAGCCCCATGAACTGAAACTCTAGCTCCGACTTTGTAGCCTCCACCTCCACAATCTGCAAGCGCAAATCAGTCGACGATTTTGAGCCCGTCAAGCTTGATTTCAGCAGGAGCAAAAAGGGCGGTGGCCTTCCTCGGGCCCGAGCACCGGCGAACTCCCATGCTCTACTCTTCCTCGCTGCCTGCAGCGTCCTTAGACGTGTCAGGTTCGTGGTCGTGGTGGCGAGGCGCTGGTGTGGCGGAGCTGGCAACTTCTTCCTCATCCTTTCTCTTGCCGTAGACTTTGTCGTCCGCCTCGTCGATCTCCTTGAAGGCCACTTGTATCTCTACTTGACGCTAGCGGTACCGCTAGCAGTACCGCTAGCGGTCGTGGCTGATTTCGTAGGCGTTGCGATAGGAGTCGATCAGCACCTCCTCCTCTGCCTGGTCCATGTCCGACGCAAATCGTCGTTCCAGTGGCGAGTAGCTCCACCACGTGTCGGTGCTCGTCGAGGAGGCGGAAGTTGTACTCCTAGTCGGCTTGCGCCTCTCGGAACAAGGCTTTCGCTCGGCCAACACCATTTCGATGTAGTGAGCATCAGGCTAGCCCATGGTGATGTTGATATGGACCCGCGAGGAGGGTGCCATCAACTCGTCATCTGCCGGCGCCGGTCTCTGTCTGCCTGCCAGCCTGCCAGCCAACAGCAATGGTGGCATCTCCTTCTTCTGCTCGGATGAGAGGCTGCCCCAAATTGCTTTGGAGCTTGATGAGGCCACGTCGGGCGTGGTGCGACGAGGAGGATGGATGCGGTTATGGCTGGGGCTGGAGTTTAAAATAGTCAGCAAATGGCAGGGCAAGCGACGAGGGGGTTAATGGCGGGTCGTAGACGAACATACGTGTGGCGCCGGAGTAGGTTCCTTGGCACCCGCGCATCTTTAATGTAGGGAGGCGGAATGACGATCTGTCATTTGAATGTGGAGGAGTCGTGTGCTCCGGAAAACGGCATGGGCAACACTCTCCACCAGCGCTGCTTCTGCTCTGAGCCGGCATGAATGCACTACCGATGCTCTGGAACGACGCTGACCACTTCGGGTGGGAAGGAACGTGGGCAAGGGTGGGTTTTTGGGGTGGGCCATGGTAGACAGAATCGAGCATGACAGTGGTCCGGACACCCGTAAATCCCCCAGTTTGTTTTAGGATTGCGGCAGAAAGTAAGTCCGGACCGGTCGGCAGATCGACACATGCCCGTGTTGGCTGGCGAAACACGGCCGCACCATGCTGTCTGGACGGTTGCAGGCATTTTAAGGATCGGTGTTGGAGATGCCCTTGCATACTCTTTGAGAGTTTAATAATTCATATAAAGTATTTTATAAATTATCAAAAGATTTCAATTCTAATGATTTTGATTATGTAGTTTTTTTAATTGAAAGGTTTGATTTGGAGATTATATTTCATTCCAATAATTTTCTTGCACTATTAAGTGTTGGCCTAAACGCAAGAAATATTATAAAAACAATGTTGGGGCTAAGCAGAAGCCACGTAACACCATCAGGTCGTCACGTGTGTACCTCCACCGCTATCTTATCCATTCGTCTCCACCCACCGAGATTCATCTGCATCCAGCTCCGTTCTCTAGCTCCATCCCTCTTTCTGATCCCCGTGCTTCCAGAAATATGCAGCGCTAGATGTGCAAAGTCGCTGGCATCCCCCGTTCCACCGGAGCGAGCGCCGCCACCGGATCTCGTCCCCTCCGCTCCCTCTCCCATGTGTGTGTGTGCGCGTCTCTCTCTCTCTCTCTCTCTCTCTCTCTCTCTCTCTCTCTCTCTATCTCTCTTCCTCATCTCGTTCTATGCTTGCAGGCCGTCGGCGCACGCCCCGGCCACGGTGCGGTCGCGGCAGACCTTCAGCTGGATCTGCACATCGCACAGCTTGCATGCCGGTGTCCTCTTCCACTCCTTCCCTTTGGACGGCCACCCTCAGGTTCTTCGACGAGATCCGCGTGTGACGCGCCACGCGATGGAGACGTCGACATCAGGGGTCTCTCCCTCCCGTCCGCGTCAAGGCCGGAGGGGACTGCCGGCGGCGGACAGCAAGCGAGCGAGCGTACGATGGCCGCCCTCACCGTCGGGATGGCTCGCTGCAGCGGCATCCTCCTCATCCTGATTCTCTCCGTCGGGATGGCCTCAGAATCCGCGCTGGTGGGCGACAGGTGAGCCACAGGCTCGCAGTCGTCGTGCCGGTGCTGGGATGCATTGCGCCTCCTGCTCCCCACTCGCCGGGAGCCCCTGCTACGCCACCCCGTGCACCCCGTTCTCCGCGGCGGCCTACAACACTGCCGGTGCGGTCAGAAACAGTCTAGATGCTTTATTATTTACTAAAATAGGGAGTGCGGGTTGATATCATTTAAACCGAGGGGCCTTTTTAAAAAACTGCCACGATGACGGACGACAAAAACCCAATTTGCTTTATTATTAGGTAAAGATATATCGATCTTTACGTCTCGACCATTTCAAGATTCCTCGTCATGTCCCCGATCTCATCTGGGACTCCGAACTCCTTCGGTACATCAAAACACATAAACTCATAATATAAATCGTCACCGAACTTTAAGCATGCGGACCCTATGGGTTCCAGAACAATGTAGACATGACCGAGACACGCCTCCGGTCAATAACCAATAGCGGAACCTGGATGCTCATATTGGCTCCTACATATTCTAAGAAGATCTTTCTCGGTCAAACCGCATAACAACATATGTTGTTCCCTTTGTCATCGGTATGTTACTTACCCGAGATTCGATCGTCGTATCTCAATACCTAGCTCAATATCGTTACCGGCAAGTCTCTTTACTCGTTTCGTAATACATCATCCTGCATCTAACTCATTAGTTACAATGCTTGCAAGGCTTATAGTGATGTGCATTACCGAGTGGGCCCAGAGATACCTCTCCGACAATCGGAGTGACAAATCCTAATCTCGAAATACGCGAACTCAACATGTACCTCCGGAGACACCTTTAGAGCTCCTTTATAATCACCCAGTTACGTTGTGATGTTTGGTAGCACACAAAGTGTTCCTTCGGTAAACGGGAGTTGCATAATCTCATAGTCATAGAAACATGTATAAGTCATGAAGAAAGCAATAGCAACATACTAAATGATCAAGTGCTAAGCTAACGGAATGGGTCAAGTCAATCACATCATTCTCCTAATGATGTGATCCCGTTAATCAAATGACAACCCATGTCTATGGCTAGGAAACACAACCATCTTTGATCAACGAGCTAGTCAAGTAGAGGCATACTAGTGACACGATGTTTGTCTATGTATTCACACATGTATTATGTTTCCGGTTAATACAATTCTAGCATGAATAATAAACATTTATCATGATATGAGGAAATAAATAATAACTTTATTATTGCCTCTAGGGCATAGTTCCTTCAGTGGTGATGGTGATGATGAAGTTACCGGTGCAGGGCTTCGCCTAAGCACTACAACGATATGACCGAGGTGGAAATCTGTGGAGGGGGGCACCACACACGGCTAAACAATCAACTTGTGTGTCTATGGGGTGCCCCCTCCCCCGCATATAAAGGAGGAGAGGGGAGGCCTACAACCCTCGTTGGTGCACCCGCAAAGGGGGAATCCTACTAGGAATCCAAGTCCTAGTAGGTTTCCACCAAGAAGGAGAGAGGGGGAAGGAAGGAGAGGGAGAGAGGGAGAAGGAAAGGGGGGGGGGGGGCGCCGGCCCCCTTACCTTGTCCTTTTCGGACTCAAGGGGCGGGGAGCGCGCAGCCAGCCCTCCCGCGGCCCTCCTCTCTCTCCACTAAGGCCCATCGAGGCCCACTAGTTCCCTCGAGGGGTTCCAGTAACCCTCTAGCACTCCGGTTTTATCCGAGACTTCTCTGGAACACTTCCGGAGTCCGAATATAGTCGTCCAGTATATCAATCTTTATGTCTCAACCATTTTGAGACTCTTCGTGATGTCCGTGATCACATCTGGGACTCTGAACAACCTTCAGTACATTAAATAACATAAATTCATAATACCAATCGTCATCGAACGTTAAGCGTGCGGACCCTACGGGTTCGAGAACTATGTAGACATGACCGAGACACGTCTCTGGTCAATAACCAATAGCGGAACCTGGATGCTCATATTGGTTCCTACATATTCAATGAAGATCTTTATCGGTCAAACCGCATAACAATATACGTTGTTCCCTTTCTCATCGGTATGTTACTTGCCCGAGATTCGATCGTGGGTATCATCATACCTAGTTCAATCTCGTTACCGGCAAGTCTATTTACTCGTTCTGTAATACTTCACCCCACAACTAACTCATTAGTCACAATGCTTGCAAGGCTTATCGTGATGAGTAATACCGAGAGGGCCCAGAGATACCTCTCCAAAACACAGAGTGACAAATCCTAATCTCGATCTATGCCAACCCAACAAACACCTTCGGCGACACCTTTATAATCACCCATTTACGTTGTGACATTTGGTATCACACAAAGTGTTCCTCCGGTATCCGGGAGTTGCATAATCTCATAGTCTGAGGAACATGTATAAGTCATGAAGAAATCCGTAGCGATGAAACTGAAATGATCATAATGCTAAGCTAACGGATGGGTCATGTCCATCACATCGTTCTCCTAATGATGTGATCCCATTCATCAAATGACAACACATGTCTATGGTTAGGAAACATAACCATCTTTGATAAACGAGCTAGTCAAGTAGAGGCATACTAGGGACAATATGTTTTGTCTATGTATTCACACATGTACTAAGTTGCTGGTTAATACAATTCTAGCATGAATAATAAACATTTATCATGAAATAAGGAAATAAATAATAACTTTATTATTGCCTCTAGGGCATATTTCCTTCAGTCTCCCACTTGCACTAGAGTCAATAATCTAGTTCACATCACCATGTGATTTAACACTAATATTCACATCTGCATGTGATTAACACCCATAGTTCACATCGTCATGTGACCAACACCCAAAAGGTTTACTAGAGTCAATAATCTAGTTCACATTGCTATGTGATTAACACCCAAAGAGTACTAAGGTATGATCATGTTTTGCTCGTGAGAGAAGCTTAGTCAACGGGTCTGTCACATTCAGAGCCGTATGTATTTTGCAAAATATTATGTGTCTACAATGCTCTGTACGGAACTACTCTACCTAATTGCTCCCACTTTAAATATGTATCCAGATTGAGACTTAGAGTCATCTGGATCAGTGTCAAAACTTGCATCGACGTAACCCTTTATGACGAACCTCTTGTCACCTCCATAATCAAGAAAGATATCCTTATTCCACTAAGGATAATTTTGACCAATGTCCAGTGATCTACTCCTAGATCACTATTGTACTCCCTTGCCAAACCAGGGCAGAGTATACAATAGGTCTGGTCCATAGCATGGCATACTTTTATAGAACCTATGACTGAGGCATAGGGAATGACTTTCGTTCTCTTTCTATTTTCTGCCGTGGTCGGGATTTGAGTCTTACTCAATTTCACACCTTTGCAACACAGGCAAGAACTCTTTCTTTGACTGTTCCATTTTGAACTACTTCAAAATCTTGTCAAGGTATGTACTCATGGAAAATCTTATCAAGCGTCTTGATCTATGTCAATAGATCTTGATGCTCAATATGTAAGTAGCTTTACTGAGGTCTTTCTTTTAAAGAACTCTTATTCAAGTATACTTTTATGCTATCCAGAATTTCTATATCATTTCCAATCAACACCCATAGTTCACATCGCCATGTGACCAACACCCAAAGGGTTTACTAGAGTCAATAATCTAGTGCACATCGCTATGTGATTAACACCCAAAAAAGTACTAAGGTGTGATCATGTTTTGCTCGTGAGAGAAGTTTAGTCAATGGGTCTGTCACATTCAGAGCTGTATGTATTTTGCAAATATTCTATGTCTACAATGCTCTGCATGGAGCTACTCTAGCTAATTGCTCCCTGCTACCTCTTGAGCACCGCGTTGGTTTTCCCTTGAAGAGGAAAGGGTGATGCATCAAAGTAGCATAAGTATTTCCCTCAGTTTTGAGAACCAAGGTATCAATCCAGTAGGAGGCTCCTCAAAAGTCCCTCGTATCTACACAAACAAACAAGAACCTCGCAACCAACGCGATAAAGGGGTTGTCAATCCCTTCACGGTAACTTGCAAAAGTGATATCCGATAGAGATAATAAGATAAGATAAATATTTTTGGTATTTCTATGATATAGATTGGAAAGTAAAAGATGCAAATAAAAGTAGATCGAAAACTTATATGATAAAAGATAGACCCGGGGGCCATAGGTTTCACTAGTGGCTTCTCTCAAGATAGCATAAGTATTACAGTGGGTGAACAAATTATTGTCGAGCAATTGATAGAAAAGTGCATAGTTATGAGAATATCTAGGCATGATCATGTATATAGGCATCACGTCCGTGGCAAGTAGATCGAAACGATTCTGCATCTACTACTATTACTCCACACATCCACGGACTCCTACCTGCATCTAGAGTATTAAGTTCATGAAGAACAGAGTAACGCATTAAGAAAGATGACATGATGAAAAGGGATAAACTCAAGCAATATGATATAAACCCCATCTTTTTATCCTCCATGGCAACAATACAATACGTGCCTTCCTGCCCCTGCTATCACTGGGAAAGGACACCGCAAGATTGAACCCAATGCTAAGCACTTCTCCCATTGCAAGAAAGATCAATCTAGTTGGCCAAACCAAACTGATAATTCGAAGAGACTTGCAAAGATAACTAATCACACATAAAAGAATTCAGAGGAGATTCAAATATTTCTCATAGATAAACTTGATAATAAACCCACAATTCATCGGATCTCAACAAACACACCACAAAAAGAGTGACATCGAATAGATCTCCAAGAGGATCGAGGAGAACTTTGTATTGAGATTCAAAGAGAGAGAAGAAGCCATCTAGCTAATAACTATGGACCTGAAGGTCTGTGGTAAACTACTCACAACTCATCGGAGAGGCCTTGGAGATGATGCAGAGGCCCTCCATGGTCGATTCCCCCTCCGGCGGAGCACCGGCGAAGGCTCCAAGATGGGATCTCACGGATACAGAAGGTTGCGGCGGTGGAAATAGTTTTTCGTGGTGCTCCTGGATGTTTTCAGGGTACGGGAGTATATATAGGCGAAGGAGGTAGGTCGGTTGAGCCACGAGGGGGCCACGAGGGTGGGGGGCGCCCCCACCCCCCTAGGGCGCGCCAGGCACCCTCGTGGCCGCCTCGTTTGCTGCTTGACGTCCACTCCAAGTCTCCTGGATTGCGTATGTTCCGAAAAGATCACTCCCAATGGTTTCATTCCGTTTAGACTCCGTTTGATATTCCTTTTCTTCGAAACACTGAAATAGGCAAAAAAACAGCAACCGGACTGGGCCTCCGGTTAGTAGGTTAGTCCCAAAAATGATATAAAAGTGTAAAGTAAAGCCCATAAACATCCAAAAAGGGTAATATAATAGCATGGAACAATAAAAAATTATAGGTACGTTGGAGACGTATCAAGCATCCCCAAGCTTAATTCCTGCTCGTCCTTGAGTAGGTAAATGATAAAAACAGAATTTTTGATGTGGAATGCTACCTAGCATAATTCTCAATGTAATTTTCTTTATTGTGTCATGAATGTTTAGATCAAAATGATTCAAAATAAAAGTTCATATTGACATAAGAAATAGTAATACTTCAAGCATAGTAGTAAAGCAATCAGCTCTTCTCAAAATAACATGGCATTGGAAGGTTCATCTCTACAAAATCATATAGTTAGGCTATGCTTCATTTTCATCACACAAAATACTCCCGTCATGCACAACTCCGGTTTCAGCCAAGCAATTGGTTCATACTTTTTAACGTGCTTCAGCTTTTTTTCAACACTGACGCAATACATGAGCGTGAGCCATGGATATAGCACTTAAGGGTGGAATACAATATGATGATGGAGGTTGTGTGGAGAAGACAAAAAAGGAGAAAGTCTCACATTGACGAGGCTAATGAATGGGCTATGAAGATGCCCATCAATTGATGTCAACATGAGGAGTAGGGATTGCCATGCAACGGATGCACTAGAGCTATAAATGTATGAAAGCTCAACAAAAGAAACTAAGTGGGTGTGCATCCAACTTGCTTGCTCACGAAGACCTAGGGCATTTTGAGGAAGCCCATTGTTGGAATATACAAGCCAAGTTCTATAATGAAAAATTCCCACTAGTATATGAAAGTGACAACATAAGAGACTCTCTATATGAAGAACATGGTGCTACTTTGAAGCACAAGTGTGGAAAAGGATAGTAACATTGTCCCCTTTTTTATTTTTTATTTTATTTTTGGGCCTCCCTTTTTTTTATTTCGCCTTTCTTTTTTGTCTTTGGCCTTTCTTTTTTTCTTTTCTTTTTTAAGGGACAATGCTCTAATAATGATGATCATCACACTTTTATTTATTTACAACTCATGAATTGCAACTCAAAACTAGAACAAGATATGACTCTATATGAATGCCTCCGGCGGTGTACTGGAATGGGCAATGAATCAAGAGTGACATGTACGAAAAATTATGCACGATGGCTTTGCCACAAATACGATGTCAACTACATGATCATGCAAGGCAATATGACAATGATGATGCGTGTCATGATAAACGGAATGGTGGAAAGTTGCATGGCAATATATCTCGGAATGGCTATGGAGATGCCATAATAGGTAGGTATGGTGGCTATTTTGAGGAAGATATAAGGAGGTTTATGTGTGATAGAGCGTATCGTATCACGGGGTTTGGATGCACCGATGAAGTTTGCACCAACTCTCAAGGCGAGAAAGGGCAATGCACGGTACTGAAGATGCTAACGATGATGGAAGGGTAAGAGTGCGTATAATCCATGGACTCACATTAGTCATGAAGAACTCGTATACTTATTGCAAAAGTTTTATTAGCCCTCAAAGCAAAGCACTACTACGCATGCTCCTAGGGGAAGGGTTGGTAGGAGTTAACCATCGCGCGATCCCGACCTCCACACATAAGGAAGGCAATCAAAAGAGCACCCCATGCAACAAATTTGTGACACAACTTTTACCATACGTGCATGCTATGGGACTTGCCAACTTCAACACAAGTATTCTTTAAATTCACAATTACCCAACTAGCATGACTATAATATCACCACCTCTATATCTCAAAACAATTATCAAGCATCAAATTGATCATAGCATCCAATTCACTTCTATGATAGTTTTTGTTATACCCAACTTGGATGCTCATCATTCTAGGACCAATTTTCTAACCATAGCAAATACCATGTTTTTCTAAAAGACTCTCAAAATAATATAAGTGAAGCATGAGAGATCAACGGTTTCTACAAAATTAAGCCACCACCGTGCTCTAAAAGATATAAGTGAAGTACTAGAGCAAAACTATCTAGCTTAAAAGATATAAGTGAAGCACATAGAGTATTCTAATAAATGACAAATCATATGTTTCTCTCCCAAAAGGTGTGTTCAGCAAAGGATGATTGTGGTAAATTAGAGTGACACCATACTTTATAGAACCTATGACCGTGGCATAGGGAATGACTTTCATTCTCTTTATATCTTCTGCCATGGTCGGGCTTTGAATCTTACTCTACTTTACACCTTGTAATACAGACAAGAACTCCTTCTTTGACTGATCCATTTTGAATTCTTTCAAAAACTTGTCAAGGTATTTACTCATTAAAAAAATCTTATCAAGCATCTTGATCTATCTCTATAGATCTTGATGCCCAATATGTAAGCAGCTTCACCGAGGTCTTTCATTGAAAAACTCTTATTCAAGTGTCCCTTTATGCTATCCAGAAATTCTATATCATTTCCAATCAACAATATGTCATCCACATATAATATTAGAAATGCTACAGAGCTCCCACTCACTTTCTTGTAAATACAGGCTTCACCGCAAGTCTGTATAAAACCATATGCTTTGATCACACTATCAAAAAGTTTATTCCAACTCCGAGAGGCTTGCACTAGTCCATAAATGGATCACTGGAGCTTGCACACTTTGTTAGCACCCTTTGGATCGACAAAACCTTCTGGTTGCATCATATACAACTCTTCTTCCAGAAATCCATTCAGGAATGTAGTTTTGACATCCATCTGCCTGATTTCATAAAATATGGCAACTGCTAACATGATTCAGAGGGATTTAAGCATCGCTACATTTGACAAAATCTCATTGTAGTCAACACCTTGAACTTGTCGAGAACCTTTTGTGACAAGTCGAGCTTTGTAGATAGTAACACTACTATCAGTGTCCGTCTTCCTCTTGAAGATCTATTTATTTTCTATGGCTTGCTGATCATCGAGCAAGTCCACCAAAGTCCACACTTTGTTCTCCTACATGGATCCCATCCCAGATTTCATGGCCTCAAGCCATTTCGTGGAATCTGGGCTCTTCCTCATAGTTTGTAGGGTCATCATGGTCTAATAACATGACTTCCAGAATAGGATTACCGTACCACTCTGGTGTGGATTGTACTCTGGAAGACCTACGAGGTTCAGTAAAAACTTGATATGAAGTTTCATGATCATCATCATTAGCTTCCTCACTAATTGGTGTAGGAATCACTGGAACTGATTTCTGTGATGAACTACTTTCCAATTCAGGAGAAGGTACAATTAACTCATCAAGTTCTACTTTCCTCCCACTCACTTCTTTCGAGAGAAACTCCTTCTCTAGAAAGGATCCATTCTTAGCAACGAATATCTTGCCTTCGGATCTTGTGATAGAAGGTGTACCCAACAGTTTCCTTTGGGTATCCTATGAAGATGCATTTCTCTGATTTGGGTTCGAGCTTATCAGGTTGAAACCTTTTCACATAAGCATCGCAGCCCCAAACTTTAAGAAACGACAACGTTGGTTTCTTGCCAAACCACAGTTCATAAGGCATCATCTCAACGGATTTTGATGGTGCCCTATTTAAAGTGAATGCAGCTGTCTTTAATGCATAATCCCAAAACGATAGTGGTAAATCGGTAAGAGACATCATAGATTTCACCATATCTAATAAAGTGCAGTTACGACGTACGGACACACCATTACTCCATGGTGTTCCAGGTGGCGTGAGCTGTGAAACTATTCCACATTGTTTTAAATGAAGGCCAAACTCATAACTCAAATATTCAGCTCTACGATCAGATCGTAGAAAGTTTATTTGCTTGTTACGATGATTATCCACTTCACTCTGAAATTCTTTGAACTTTTCAAATGTTTCAGACTTGTGTTTCATTAAGTAGATATACCCATATCTGCTCAAATCATCTGTGAAGGTCATAAAATAACGATACCCACCATGAGCCTTAACACTCATTGGACCGCATACATCGGTATGTATTATTTCCAATAAGTCAGTAGCTCGGTCCATTGTTCTGGAGAACAGAGTTTTAGTCATCTTGCCCATAAGGCACAGTTTGCAAGTATCAAATGATTCATAATCAAGTGATTCCAAAAGTCCATCTTTATGGAGTTTCTTCATGTGCTTTACACCGATATGACCCAAATGGCAGTGCCACAAATAAGTTGCACTATCATTATCAACTTTGTATCTTTTGGCATCAATATGATAAATATGTGTATTACCACGATCGAGATTCAATAAACCATCAACATTGGGTGTACGACCATAGAAGGTTTTATTCATGTAAACAGAATAACAACTATTCTCTGTCTTAAATGAATAACCGTGTTGCAATAAACATGATCTAATCATATTCATGCTTTAACGCAAACACCAAATAACATTTATTTAGGTTCAACACTAATCCCAAAAGTATAGGGAGTGTGCGATGATGATCATATCAATCTTGGAACCACTTCCAACAAACATCGTCACTTCACCCTCAACTAGTCTCTATTTATTCTGCAACTCCTGTTTCGAGTTACTAATCTTAGCAACTGAACATGTATCAAATACCCAGGGGTTACTATAAACACTAGTAAAGTACACATCAATAACATGTATATCAAGAATACCTTTGTTTACTTTGCCATCCTTCTTATCCACCAAATATTTGGGGTAACTCCGCTTCCAGTGACCATTTCCTTTGAAGTAGAAGCACTTAGTTTCAGGCTTAGGTCCATCTTTGGGCTTTTTCATGGGAGTGACAACTTGCTTGTCATTCTTATTGAAGTTCCCTTTCTTTCCCTTTGCCCTTTACTTGAAACTAGTAGTCTTGTTTAATCATCAACACTTGATGATTTTCCTTAATTTCTATCTTCGTCAATTTTAGCATCACGAAGAGCTCGGGAATTTCTTTTGTCATCCCTTGCATATTATAGTTCATCACGAAGTTCCAGTAACTTGGTGATGGTGACTAGAGAACTCTGTCAGTCACTATCTTATCTGGAAGATTAACTCCCACTTGATTCAAGCGATTGTAGTACTCAGACAATCTGAGCACATGCTCACTGCTTGAGCTATTCTCCTCCATATTTTAGCTATAGAACTTGTTGGAGACTTCATATCTCTCAACTCAGGTATTTGCTTGAAATATTAACTTCAACTCCTGGAACATCTCATATGGTCCATGACGTTCAAAAGTTCTTTGAAGTCCCGATTCTAAGCCATAAAGCATGGTGCTCTAAACTATCAAGTAGTCATCATATTAAGCTAGCGAAACATTCATAACGTCTGCATCTGCTCCTGCAATAGTTTTTTCACCTAGCGGTGCATCAAGGACATAATTCTTTTGTGCATCAATGAGGATAAACCTCAGATTACGGACCCAGTCCGCATCATTGCTACTATCATCTTTCAACTTAGTTTTCTCTAGGAACATATAAAAAACATAGGGAAGCTATAACGCGAGCTATTGCTCTACAACATAATTTGCAAAATGCTATTAGGACTAAGTTCATGATAAATTAAAGTTCAATTAATCATTACTTAAGAACTCCCACTTAGATAGACATCCCTCTAGTCATCTAAATGATCACGTGATCCAAATCAACTAAACCATGTCCGATCATCATATGAGATGGAGTAGTTTTCAATGGTGAACATCACTATGTTGATCATATCTACTATATGATTCACGCTCGACCTTTCGGTCTTAGTGTTCCGAGGCCATATCTGCATATGCTAGGCTCGTCAAGTTTAACCCGAGTATTCTGTGTGTGCAAAATTGGCTTGCACCCGTTGTATGTGAATGTAGAGCTTATCACACCCGATCATCACGTGGTATCTCGGCATGACGAACTGTAGCAATGGTGCATACTCAGGGAGAACACTTGTACCTTGAAATTTAGTAAGGGATCATCTTATAATGCTACCGAGGTTCTAAGCATAATAAGATGCATAAAAGATAAACATCACATGCAATCAAAATATGTGACATGATATGGCCATCATCATCTTGTGCTGATGATCTCCATCACCGAAGCATCATCATGATCTCCATTGTCACCGGCGCGACACCTTGATCTCCATTGTAGCATCGTTGTCGTCTTGCTAACTATTGTTACTACGACTATCTCTACCGCTTAGTGGTAAAGTAAAACAATTACATGGCGATTGCATTGCATACAATAAAGTGACAACCATATGGCTCCTGCCAGTTGCCGATAACTTCGTTAGAAAACATGATCATCTCATACAAAAATTTATATCACATCATGCCTTGGCCATATCACATCACAACAAGCGCTGCAAAAACAAGTTAGATGTCCTCTACTTTGTTGTTGCAAGTTTTACGTGGCTGCTATGGGCTTCTAGAAAGAACTGTTCTTATCTACGCATCAAAACCATAATGATTTTTCGTCAAATATGTTGTTTTAACCTTCAACAAGGACCGAGCGTAGCCACACTCGATTCAACTAAAGTTGGAGAAACAGACACTCACCAGCCACCTATGTGCAAAGCATGTCGGTAGAACTAATCTCGCGTAAGTGTACGCGTAATATCGGTCTGAGCCGCTTCATCCAACAATATCACCGAATCAAAGTATGACATGCTGGTAAGCAGTATGACTATTATCGCCCACAACTCTTTGTGTTCTACTCGTGCATATAACATCTACGCATAGACCTGGCTCAGATGCCACTATTGGCGAACGCGGTAATTTCAAAAACTTTCCTACGATCACGCAAGATATATCTAGGTGATGCATAGCAACGAGAGGGGAGAGTGTGTCCACATACCCTTGTAGACCGAAAGCGGAAGCGTTATGACAACACGTTTATGTAGTCGTACGTCTTCACGATCCTACCAATCTTAGCACCGAAGGTACGACACCTCCGCGATCTGCACACGTTCAGCTCGGTGACGTCCCATGAACTCTAGATCCAGCTGAGGTCGAGGGAGAGTTTCGTCAGCACGACGATGTGGTGACGGTGATGATGAAGTTACTGACGCAGGGCTTCGCCTAAGCACTACGACGATATGACCGAGGTGGAAATCTGTGGACGGGGGCACTGCACACGGCTAAACAATCAACTTGTGTGTCAATGGGGTGCCCCTCCCCCGTATATAAAGGAGGAGGGGGAAGGCCGGCCAGCCCTCCTTGGTGCGCCCCTAATGGGGGAATCCTACTAGGACTCCAAGTCCTAGTAGGTTTCCACCAAGAAGGAGAGAGGGGGAAGGAAGGAGAGGGAGAGAGGGAGAAGGAAAGGGGGGGCACCGCCCCCCTTCCCTTGTCCTATTCGGACTCAGGGGGGCGGCCAGCCCTCCTACGGCCCTCCTCTCTCTCCACTAAGGCCCATCGAGGCCCACTAGTTCCCCCGGGGGGTTCCGATAATCCTCCAACGCTCCTGTTTTATCCAAAACTTCTTTGGAACACTTCCGAAGTCCGAATATAGTCGTCTGATAACCCACAAGCATAGGGGATCACAACAGTTTTCGAGGGTAGAGTATTCAACCCAAATTTATTGATTCGACACAAGGGGAGCCAAAGAATATTCTCAAGTATTAGCAGTTGAGTTTTCAATTCAACAACACTCGGATAAGTTAGTACCTGCAGCAAAGTATTTAGTAGCAAAGTAGTATGATAGTAATGGTAACAGTGGCAAAAGTAAAGATAGTAGTTTTGTAGTAATTGTAACAGTAGAAAAGGAAAAGTAAATAAGCAAAGCACAATATGTGAAAAGCTCATAGGCATTGGATCAGTGATGGATAATTATGTCGGATGCGATTCCTCATGTAATAGCTATAACATAGGGTGACACAGAACTAGCTCCAATTCATCAATGTATTGTAGGCATGTATTCCGAATATAGTCATACGTGCTTATGGAAAAGAACTTGCATGACATCTTTTGTCCTACCCTCCCATGGCAGCGTGGTCCTAATGGAAACTAAGGGATATTAAGGCCTCCCTTTAATAGAGAACCGGACCAAAGCATTAGCACTTAGTGAATACATGAACTCCTGATTATTGTCATCACCGAGAGGTATCCCGATTATTGTCACTTCGTGGTTATCGGATCATAACACATAATAGGTGACTATAGACTTGCAAGATAGGATCAAGAACTCACATATATTCATGAAAACATAATAGGTTCAGATCTGAAATCATGGCAGTCGGGCCCTAGTGACAAGCATTATGCATAGCAAAGTCATAGCAACATCAATCTCAGAACATAGTGGATACTAGGGATCAAACCCTAACAAAACTAACTTGATTACATGGTAAATCTCATCCAACCCATCACCGTCTAGCAAGCCTACGATGGAATTACTCACGCACGGCGGTGAGCATCATGAAATTGGTGATGGAGGATGGTTGATGACGACGACGACGACGAATCCCCCTCTCCGGAGCCCTGAACGGACTCCAGATCAGCCCTCCCGAGAGAGATTAGGGATTGGCGGCAGCTCCGTATCGGAAAACGCGATGAAACTCTCTCTCTGATTTTTTCTCCGCGAAACAGAATATATGGAGTTGGAGTTGAGGTTGATGGAGCATCAGGGGGCCCACGAGACAGGGGGCGCGCCCAGGGGGAGGGGGCGCGCCCCCACCCTCGTGGATAGGGTGTGGGCCCCCTGGCCTTGATTCTTTTGCTAGTATTTTTTATATTTTCCAAAAGTTATCTCAGTGGATTTTCATGTCATTCCGAGAACTTTTCTTTTCTGCACAATAAATAACACCATGTCAGTTCTGCTGAAAACAACGTTAGTCTGGGTTAGTTTCATTCAATCATGCAAGTTAGAGTCCAAAACAAGGGCAAAAGTGTTTGGAAAAGTAGATACATTGGAGACGTATCAACTCCCCCAAGCTTAAACCTTTGCTTGTCCTCAAGGAATTCAGTTGATAAACTGAAAGTGATAAAGAAAAACTTTTACAAACTCTGTTTGCTATTGTTGTTGTAAATATGTAAAGCCAACATTCAAGTTTTCAGCAAAGATTATGAACTAACCATATTCACAATAATACTTAGGTCTCATGTTTACTCATATCAATGGCATAATCAACTAGCGAGCAATAATAATAAATCTCGGATGACAACACTTTCTCAAAACAATCATAATATGATATAACAAGATGGTATCTCGCTAGCCCTTTCTGAGACCGCAAAACATAAATGCAGAGCACCTTTAAAGATCCAGGACTGACTAAACATTGTAATTCATGGTAAAAGAGATCCAGTCAAGTCATACCCAATATAAATTAATAGTAATGAATGCAAATGACAGTGTGCTCTCCAGCGGGTGCTTTTTAATAAGAATGTGATGACTCAACATAAAAGTAAATAGATAGGGCCTTCGTAGAGGGAAGCAGTGATTTGTAGAGGTGCTAGAGCTTGATTTTAAAATAGAGATGACTAACATTTTGAGCGGCATACTTTCACTGTCAACGCAACAACTATGAGATCTCGATATCTTCCATGCTACATACATTATAGGCGGTTCCCAAACAGAATGGTAAAGTTTATACTCCCCACCACCAACAAGCATCAATCCATGGCTTGCTCGAAAAAACGAGTGCCTCCAACTAGCAACAGCCCTGGGGGAGTTTTGTTTAATTATTTCGATTTGCTTTGATCTTTTTTTTTGATCATGGGACTGGGAATCCCGGTTACCAGCCATTTTCTCGTGAATGAGGAGCGGAGTCCACTCCCCTTGAGAATAACCCACCTAGCATGGAAGATACAAACATCCCTAATTGAAACATGAGCTGCTCGAGCATACAAAACAGAATTTCATTTGAAGGTTTGGAGTTTGGCAAATACAAATTTACTTGGAACGGCAGGTAGATACCGCATATAGGAAGGTATGGTGGACTCATTTGGAATAACTTTGGGGTTTATGGAGTTTGGATGCACAAGCAGTATTCCCGCTTAGTACAGGTGAAGGCTAGCAAAAGACTGGGAAGCGACCAACTGAGAGAGCGACAACAGTCATGAACATGCATTAAAATTAATCAACACTGAGTGCAAGCATGAGTAGGATATAATACACCATGAACATAAATATCGTGAAGGCTATATTGATTTGTTTCAACTACATGCATGAACATGTGCCAAGTCAAGTCACTCGAATCATTCAAAGGAGGGTACCATCCTATCATACCACATCACAACCATTTTAATAGCATGTTGGCACGCAAGGTAAATCATTATAAGCTCCTAGCTAATTAAGCATGGCATAAGCAACTATAATATCTAATTGTCATTGCAAACATGTTTTCATAATAGGCTGAATCATGAACGATGAACTCATTATATTTACAAAAACAAAAGAGGTAGAGTTCATACCAGCTTCTCTCATCTCAATCAGTTCATCATATATCGTCATTATTGCCTTTCACTTGCATGACCGAATGGTGTGTATGATAATAATAGTGCACGTGCATTGGGCTAAGTTGGAATCTGCAAGCATTCAATTCAAGGGAGAAGACAAAGTAATATGGGCTCTAAGTTAAATCAACAATCATGCATATGAGAGCCACTAAGCAATTTCGTTATGGTCTTCTCCTCTCGATCCCCAAAGGAAAGAAAAGAAATAAAACTATTTACACAGGAAAGCTCCCAACAAGAAAAATAAGAACGAGAAATCTTTTTGGGTTTTCATTTTAATTGCTACTACAAGCATGGAAACTAAACTAGCTATTTTTTTGGTTTTCTTAAGGTTTATCAAACACATAAGAAGAAAGCTTAGAAAAAATTAAACTAGCATGGATAATACAATGAAAGAGTATTAGCACCGACAACTAGAATGAGTGTGTGAACATGAATGTAAAGTCGGTGAGAAATACGTACTCCCCCAAGCTTAGGCTTTTGGCCTAAGTTGGTCTATGGCCATGGGTAGCGGCTACTCTCCCCGGTGTACTAAGGAGTGTTGTCAGGATACCACTTGCTGGCGATCTCCTCTAGATCCCACTGATAAGATGATGGACGATAAGGGTCCAGTGGCGGTTCTGGCTCAGGCTCTGGAGTGGATGTCTAGCCTCGATGTGCATACACAGCTTTTGGCAAGACAAGGTAATGACCTGTAGTTAAATCAAACAACAAAGGCGCAGGCAGGGTAATAATCTCATTGTGTTTCTGATTAAATCTCAGGTTATATAGAAGCATCTTATCATCATTGTCAACAATAAAATCATGCGCTACCATGATCCGGTAATCTAAAAAGGTAAGATGCAGCAGTGTCTCCTCTTTCTCATCATGTCTAATAGGTATCTCAAAATGTTTAGCAAGACGTGCAACATAGATACCCCTAAAGATGGGGCCCTTTTTACGATTTAGGCTTAACCGTTTAGCAATGACGGCACCCATACCAAAAGTGTTATCATCGAATAAGGCATGAAGCAGAATAATAATATCAGGAACACTGAAGTTTCCACTATTTCCACGACCAATTAAGCATTGACTAGCAAATATGGCAAAGTATCGTAAAACAAGAAAGTGTATGCTAGTGATTCTCGCATCAGAACCCTTCTTTGAATCCCCTACAATAATAGTGTTAACAAAACCATCCACATCTTTATGATGTGGTTCATCTAAGCTGCCCTCAAAGGGTATTCTACAAACCGCACAAAATTACGTAAAGTCATTTCCTTAGTCTGATCATATAAATGAAAAGATACTAAAGGAGGTGAATTCTTAGGATAATAATAAAAGTTTTGCATGAAAGTATTGGTGAGTGATACGTCTCCAACGTATCTACTTTTCCAAACACTTGTGCCCTTGTTTTGGACTCTAACTTGCGTGATTTGAATGAAACTAACCCGGACTGACGATGTTTTCAACAGAACTACCATGATGTTGTTTTATGTGTAGAAAAGATAAGTTCTCGGAATGACCTGCAAATCCACGGAGGCACTTTTTGGAATTAATAAGAATTTCTGGGCGAAAGAAATACACCAGGGGGCCCAGGGCCTGTCCATGAGACAGGGGGGCGCGCCCCCCCTGTAGGGCGCGCCCCCTATCTCGTGGGCCCCTTGGACCTCCACCGACCTCAACTCCAACTCTATATCTTCCGTCTCGCGGAGAAAAAAATCAGAGAGCAAGTTTCATCACGTTTTACGACAGGGAGCCGCCGCCAAGCCCTAATCTCTCTCGGGAGGGCTGACCTGGAGTCCGTTCGGGGCTCCGGAGAGGGGGATTCATCGCCGTCGTCATCATCAACCATCCTCCATCACCAATTTCATGATGCTCACCGCCGTGCGTGAGTAATTCCATCATAGGCTTGGTGGACGGTGATGGGTTGGATGAGATTTACCATGTAATCAAGTTAGTTTTGTTAGGGTTTGATCCCTAGTATCCACTATGTTCTGAGATTGATGTTGCTATGACTTTGCTATGCCTAATGCTTGTCACTAGGGCCCGAGTGCCATGATTTCAGATCTGAACCTATTATGTTTTCATCAATATATGTGTGTTCTTGATCATATCTTGCAAGTCTATAGTCACCTATTATGTGTTATGATCCGACAACCCCGAAGTGACAATAATCGGGATACTTGTCGGTGATGACCGTAGTTTGAGGAGTTCATGTATTCACCATGTGTTAATGCTTTCGTCCGGTTCTCTATTAAAAGGAGGCCTTAATATCCCTTAGTTTCCACTAGGACCCTGCTTCCACGGGAGGGTAGGACAAAAGATGTCATGCAAGTTCTTTTCCATAAGCACGTATGACTATTTTCGGAATACATGCCTACATTACATTGATGAAATGGAGCTAGTTCTATATCACCCTATGTTATAACTATTGCATGAGGAATCGCATCCGGCATAATTATCCATCACTGATCCATTGCCTACGTGCTTTTCATATATTGTTCTTCACTTATTTACTTTTCCGTTGCTACTATTACAACTACTACAAAAACCCAAAAACATTTATCGTTACTGTTGCTACTGTTACCATTACTATCATACCACTTTTGCTACTAAATACTTTGCTGCAGATACTAAGTTATCCAGGTGTGGTTGAATTGACAACTCAACTGCTAATACTCAAGAATATTCTTTGGCTCTCCTTGTGTCGAATCAATAAATTTGGGTTGAATACTCTACCCTTGAAAGCTGTTGCGATCCCCTATACTTGTGGGTTATCAAGACTAATTTCTGGCGCCGTTGCCGGGGAGCATAGCTCTATTCTCTGAGTCACTTGGGTTTTATATCTGTTGATCACTATGAAGAACTTGAAAGACGCTAAGACCAAGATTTTTCCCTCAACTACGAGGGGAGGTAAGGAACTGCCATCTAGCTCTGCACTAGATTCTCCTTCTGTTATTAGTAGGCTTGCGACACCTAAACCTGCTACTGCTATGAATTCTGATATGTCGCATGTTATCGATGATGCCACTTCTGCTTTGCATGACACTTATGATGAAACTACTTCTGTGCGTGATACTACTTTGCCATTAGGTGAATTTCTAATGAACAACTGCTAGAGTTAGGGGGAATGAAAATATTGAAGAACCTATTATTGATGATAGTGATGATGAAATTTCCCCCAATGATTATGTATTACCTGTTGTTCCTAAGGGTTATGTTATGCATGAAGCAGCTGCTATGGAAATTCTTGCTTGCAATGATAGAAATGATCTTAAGAAATTATTAGCTAAATGGAAGTAGCAGTCTCTTAATGCTAGAATGAAACCCGATCCTACTTTTGCTACTTTACCTATCTGTGTTACTTTAGTTGAATCTGATCCTTTTTATGGCCTTGAATCTGAAACTATTGTGGCACATCTTACCAAGTTGAATGATATAGCCACCCTGTTTACTCATGATGAGAAGTCTCGCTATTTATATATCCTTAAGATATTCCCGTTCTCATTAAAGGGTGATGCTAAGACTTGGTATAATTCTCTTGCTCCTGGTTGTGTGGTAGTCCCCAGTATATGATTTATTACTTCTCTGCTAAATATTTCCCTGCTCATAAGAAACAAGCTGCCTTGCGGGAAATATATAATTTTGTGCAAATCAAAGAAGAGAGTCTCCCACAAGCTTGGGGGAGGCTTCTCCGGTTACTTAATGCTTTGCGTGATCATCCTCTTCAGAAAAATGAAATACTTGATATCTTTTATAATGGACTAACCGATGCTTCCAAGGACCACTTGGATAGTTGTGCTGGTTGTGTTTTCAGGGAAAGAACAGTCGACGA
Organism: Triticum dicoccoides; assembly: GCF_002162155.2. Classification (NCBI taxonomy): domain Eukaryota; kingdom Viridiplantae; phylum Streptophyta; class Magnoliopsida; order Poales; family Poaceae; genus Triticum; species Triticum dicoccoides. The sequence goes on along the minus strand of NC_041381.1, from coordinate 603,899,807 downwards.
AGCTGAAATATTATTGAATAATATGTTGACTAATGAAAATAATTGGACTCTTCCTGAGCCAGTTCCTGAAGTAATTCCTGAATCAATTGAGCCAACTCCTGAGTCTGTTCCTAAACCCACTCCGAAGAAGAGAGGTGTTTTATTTCTCAGTCCTGAAGATATGCAAGAGGCAAAGAAATCAATGAAAGAAAAAGGTATTAAAGCTGAAGAAGTTAAGAATTTACCACCTATTGAAGAAATACATGGTCTTAATTTACCGCCTGAAGAACCACATTGTCTTGATAACCCGACACAGGTAGTAAAGGTAAATTCTCTCTATAGATATGATAAAGTCGAAATACCCTCTACTAAATTTCCTAGCCCATGCTTAGATGAATTTGATGACTTTATGGCTAGACAAGAAAGTTTTAATGCCTATGTTGGTAGAGAGTTAAAGAATAATGCTTTCGAGATAGGACGCGTAGGTGATAATCTGGCTAGAGTTAAAGATGAACTTCACCGCGTTAGCAAATATGCTTTTATGGTTGCTACTCAAGCTAAGCAAGTACTCAAAGCTCAAAATGATTTGCTTGATGAGTTGAATAATAAAAATGACTTTGCCGTTAGAGTGGCTACTAGAACTGGTAGAATGACTCAGGAACCTTTGTATCCTGAAGGCCACCCTAAAAGAATTGAACAAGATTCTCAGAATAATAATCTAGATGTTCCTAGTTCTTCTAAGAAGAAGAAAAAGAAGAATGATAGGACTTTGCAAACTTCTAGTGAACCTAATGAAGAAACACCTGAGAATCCTAATAATACTTCTATCTCTGATGCTGAAACACAATCCGGAGATGAACATGAACCTGATGATAATGCTAATAATGACGTTCATGTAGATGCTCAACCTAGTAAAAATAATGATGTAGAGATTGAACCTGCTGTTGATCTTGATAACCCACAATCAAAGAATCAACGTTATGATAAGAGAGATTTTGTTACTAGGAAGCACGGGAAAGAAAGAGAACCATGGGTTCAGAAACCCATGCCCTTTCCTCCTAAACCATCCAAGTCAAAAGATGATGAGGATTTTGAGCGCTTTGCTGAAATGATTAGATCTATTTTCTTGCGTATGCGCTTAACTGATATGCTTAAAGTAAATCCTTATGCTAAGTATATGAAGGATATCATCACAAATAAAAGAAAGATATCGGAAGCTGAAATTTCCACCATGCTTGCTAATTACACTTTTAAGGGTGAAATACCAAAGAAACTTGGAGATCCGGGTGTTCCAACTATACCATGCTCCATTAAAAGAAATTATGTTAGAACTGCTTTATGTGATCTTGGAGCCGGTGTTAGTGTTATGCCTCTCTCTTTATATCGTAGACTTGAATTGAATAAGTTGACACCTACTGAAATATCTTTGTAAATGGCTGATAAATCAACTGCTATACCTGTCGGTATTTGTGAGGATGTGCCTGTTGTGGTTGCAAATGTCACTATCTTAACAGACTTTGTTATTCTTGATATTCCCGAGGACGGTAGTATGTCTATTATCCTTGGTAGACCTTTCCTTAATACCGCAGGGGCTGTTATTGATTGCAACAAAGGTAATGTCACTTTTCATGTAAATGGCAATGAGCATACGGTACACTTTCCGAGGAAACAATCTCAAGTTCATAGCATCAATTCTATTGAAAAAGTTCCAACTATCATTTTTGGAGATTTTGAATTTCCACTCCCTACTATCAAGAAAAAGTATGATATTCTTATTGTTGGGGATTTTCATATCCCCGTTGAGGTAACTTAGTGTTATTCCAAATGTCTACGGTTCTGTGTTATTCAGAATGAGTTTGTTAACAAGACTTGATCAACCTTGTTAGCGGGTTCATTTTGATGACCACGAGATGGACGAAACTAGAAGGCACAACCTTCTGTACCCTCTTTTTACTTTCTGTTAATTAGAATAAATAAAGCAAAAATAGTATTATCAGTCTGTTTTCTGAATTATCCGTGCATTAAAAAATAGTCCGAAAATAAAAGTGCTCCAAATGCCCTGCAAATTTAGTACGATTTTTTCTGGAATATTTGAGGATTTTAGGCACTAAAAACACTTCAGGAGGGGCAAGCACCAGGCCACGAGAGAGGAGGGTGCGCCCCCCCTGTAGGGCGTGCCCCCTGTCTCGTGGGCCCCTGGTGGCTCCCCTCCACTTATGCCAGCACCCACACACTTCATCTTCTACCCAAAAAATCCCCATCCAGCTCAAGCACGAGTTCTAGCTTGTTTTGCTGCGATTTTCGATCTCTTAGCTCAAAGCTCCATTCACAAAACTGCTTTGGGAGATTGTTGCTTGGTATGTGACTTCTCCATTGGTCCAATTAGTTTTCGTTCTAGTGCTTTATTCATTGCAAATTTTTGCTGCTTAGGTGACCATGTTCTTGAGCTTGCATGTTAAATTTTTGAGCTTCCAAGTAATCCTAATGCATGATATGGGCTCTAGGCACTTGTAGGAGTAGTTGCTATCAATCTTGTTTAGTATTATGCACTTCTATTTTGAAGTTACTAAAATTTCAGAAATTTTTAGAAAAGGAAACATGCTTTGGAGAATGTACCAAGGTTGTTCCTCGGCAAAGAAAGGGCCAAGAATTGCTATACGTGAACAAGATGTTAATTTGCCAAGGGACGCAATTGTACGGGCTTGTGAGTGGCCATCCGATGATTTTATGGTCGAAGCAGGCTTCAAGGAGGAATTTGACGCGTATTTGCATAATGCTGAGCTGGAGGACTTCTTACAAGATAAGTGTCCTCAGTAGTCTCAATTGACTGATTCCTTTGTGCGGAGGTTTAAATATAACTGTACGCGTAATTCTCCTAGTGTCCTATTTGATATTTATGATACATTTTACACCATGGACTTAGATGATTTTACAACTGCTTGCAAACTCCCGCAGTGGGGTAATATTAATGATCCTCACAAATCTGAATTTAGAGATTTTCTTGCTAGTATTACTGTGGGAGAATTTAGGGACATAGCACAAGCTACCATAGGGAGCATTCATTTTCCTGCTATACATTATTTTGCTCTCTTTATTGGTAGATGTATTAATGGTAAGGATGAAGCATGTCACATGTGTGTACCTGATCTGAGTATCCTCAAGAGTGCGGTGTTCTGTTTTAAAGGCTATAATTTAGGGGCAATAGTTGCACGTAGGTTGCACAATAATAGTAGAAAGGGAAATTTCTTTGGAGGAATTTATGCAACCCATGTGGCTAATTTTCTTGGTATAGCCCCACGAGAAGGAGATATGATAATGCCTCCTGTTTATATGGATAAAGAAGCTATGTTTAGTCATCATTTTCTTGAGAGGAATGAAAAATTCCTCCATTATCGACTAATCTATGACAGACGCAACGTCGTCCCTGTTACTCTTCCTGCTCCCTACCTTTTTGATTATCATGCAAAAGGAAGATATGTTGTCACCAGAGAGGAAGCAGATGAATACGAGAGGGGAGTGGAGGCATCTCGCCAACACGCTGCAGCTCAGGAGGCGGTTGCCGCTGCATCTCAGTACAACCCCGGTTTCACTTATGGATATCAGCCAGACGATCCTTGGTATTAAACCAACTTAGGCCAAAAGCCTAAGCTTGGGGGAGTACGTATTTCTCACCGACTTTACATTCATGTTCACACACTAGTCGTTGGTGCTCATACTCTTTCATTGTATTATCCATGCTAATTTAATTTTTTTAGTCTTCTTCTTGTGTGATTGATAAACCTTGAGAAAAACCAAAAAAAATAGTTAGTTTAATTTCCTTGCCTGTAGTAGGAATTAAAATAAAAAACCAAAAAGATTTCTCGTTCTTCTTTTACTTGTTGGGAGCTTTCCCGTGTAAATAGTTTTATTTTCTTTCCTTTCCTTTGGGGGTCGAGAAGACCATATGAAAATGCTTAGTGGCTCTTATATGCATGATTGTTTATTTAATTTAGAGCCCATATCGCTTGTCTTCTTTCGTGAGTTGAATGCTTGCAGATTCCATCTTAGTGCAATGCACGTACACTCTTATTATTATATACATCGTTCGGTCATGCGAGTGAAAGGCAATAATGACGATATATGATGGACTTATTGGGATGAGAAAAGCTGGTATGGACTCGACCTCTCTTGTTTTTGTAAATATGATGAGTTCATCGTTCCTGAGTCAGCTATTATGAAGTAAACATATTTGCAATGACATTTAGAGATTATAGTTACTTGTGCCATGCTTGATTAGCTATGAGTTATAATGGTTTACCTTGCGTGCTAACATGCTATTAGAATGATTATGATGTGGTATGATGGGATGGTATCCTCCTTTGAATGAATCGAGTGACTCGACTTGGCACATGTTCACGCATGTAGTTGAATCAAATCAACATAGCCTTCACGATATTTATATTCATGGTGGATTATATCCTGCTCATGCTTGTACTCGGTGTGAATTAATTTTAATGCATGCTTACAACTGTTGTCACTCTCTTAGTTGGTCGCTTCCTAGTCTTTTGCTAGCCTTCACCTGTACTAAGCGGGAATACTGCTTGTGCATACAAACTCCTTAAACCCCAAAGTTGTTCCATATGAGTCCACTATACCTACCTATATGCGGTATCTACCTGCCGTTCCAAGTAAATTTGTATGTGCCAAACTCCAAACCTTGAAATGAAATTCTGTTTTGTATGCTCGAGCAGCTCATGTTACAACTAGGGCTGCCTATATCTTCCATGCTAGGTGGGTTATTCTCAGAGGAGTGGACTCCGCTCCTTATTCACGAGAAAGGGCCGGTAACCGGGATGCCCAGTCCCATGATACAAAAGATCAAAGAAAATCAAAATAATTAAACAAAACTCCCCTAGGGCTGTTGTATGTTGGAGGCACTCGTTGTTTCGAGCAAGCCATGGATTTATGCTTGTTGGTGGTTCGGGGAGTATAAACCTTTATCATTCTGTTTGGGAACTGCCTATAATGCATGTAGTATGGAAGATACAGTCATCTCATAGGTGTTGCGTTGACAGCGAAAGTATGCCGCTCAAAATGTTATTCAATCTCTATTTTTAAAATCGAGCTCTGGCACCTCTACAAATCCCTGCTTCCCTTTATGTTGAGTCATCACCCTTCTTATTAAAAGCACCAACTGGAGAGCACACTGTCGTTTGCATTCATTATTATTGATTTATATTGTGTATGACTTGACTAGATCTCTTTTACCACGAATTACAATGTTTAGTCAGTCCTTGATCTTTAAAGGTGCTCTTCATTTATGTTTTGCCATCTCAGAAAGGGCTAGCGAGATACCATTTTGTTATATCATGTTATGATTGTTTTGAGAAAGTGTTGTCATCCGAGTTTTATTATTATGGCTCGCTAGCTGATTATGCTATTGGTGTGAGTAATTGTGAGACCTATGTGTTATTGTGAGTATGGTTAGTTCGTAATATTTGCTGAAACTTGAATGCTGGCTTTTCATGTTTACAACAACAAGAGCAAACAGAGTTTGTAAAAGTTTTTCTTTATCACTTTCAGTTTATCAATTGAATTGCTTGAGGACAAGCAAAGGTTTAAGCTTGGGGGAGTTGATATGTCTCCAACGTATCTACTTTTTCAAACACTTTTGCCCTTGTTTTGGACTCTAACTTGCATGATTTGAATGAAACTAACCCGGACTGACGCTGTTTTCAGCAGAACTACCATGATGTTGTTTTATGTGTAGAAAAGAAAAGTTCTCGGAATGACCTGCAAATCCACGGAGGCACCTTTTGGAATTAATAAGAATTTCTGGGCAAAAGAAATACACCAGGGGGCCCAGGGCCTGTCCATGAGACAGGGGGGCGTGCCCCCCCTGTAGGGCACGCCCCCTATCTTGTGGCCCCCTGGACCTCCACCGAACTCAACTCCAACTCTATATCTTCCGTCTCGCGGAGAAAAAAATCAGAGAGAAAGTTTCATCGTGTTTTACGATACAGAGCCGCCGCCAAGCCCTAATCTCTCTCGGGAGGGCTGAACTGGAGTCTGTTCGGGGCTCCGGAGAGGGGGATTCGTCGCCGTCGTCATCATCAACCATCCTTCATCACCAATTTCATGATGCTCACCGCCGTGCTTGAGTAATTCCATCGTAGGCTTGCTGGACAGTGATGGGTTGGATGAGATTTACCATGTAATCAAGATAGTTTTGTTAGGGTTTGATCCCTAGTATCCACTATGTTCTGAGATTGATGTTGCTATGACTTTGCTATGCTTAATGCTTGTCACTAGGGCCCGAGTGCCATGATTTCAGATCTGAACCTATTATGTTTTCATCAATATATGTGTGTTCTTGATCCTATCTCGCAAGTCTATAGTCACCTATTATGTGTTATGATCCGACAACCCCGAAGTGACAATAATCGGGATACTTCTCGATGATGACCGTAGTTTGAGGAGTTCATGTATTTACCATGTGTTAATGCTTTGTTCTAGTTCTCTATTAAAAGGAGGCCTTAATATCCCTTAGTTTCCACTAGGACCCTACTGCCACGGGAGGGTAGGACAAAAGATGTCATGCAAGTTCTTTTCCATAAGCACGTATGACTATTTACAGAATACATGCCTACATTACATTGATGAACTGGAGCTAGTTCTATATCACCCTATGTTATAACTATTGCATGAGGAATCGCATCCAGCATAATTATCCATCACTGATCCATTGCCTACGAGCTTTTCATACATTGTTCTTCGCTTATTTACTTTTCCGTTGCTACTGTTACAACTACTACAAAAACCCAAAAACATTTATCTTTACTGTTGCTACTTTTACCATTACCATCATACCACTTTTTCTACTAAATACTTTGCTGCAGATACTAAGTTATCCAGGTGTGGTTGAATTGACAACTCAACTGCTAATACTCAAGAATATTCTTTGGCTCCCCTTGTGTCGAATCAATAAATTTGGGTTGAATACTCTACCCTCGAAAGATGTTGTGATCCCCTATACTTGTGGGTTATCAGTGAGTAAGAGATACTGTTCGATCCGGTCGTGGAGGAAGTCAGTGAGGCCCGCATTTTCAGCCAAAGAATAAAAGTCTTCATAAATCCCGTCTGCTCTCAAGAAATTATCACAAGGCCACTCACACGGCCTTACTTCGGCTACGCGAGGAAGATTATACTTGGCCTTTTCCTTCTCCTTAGCTTGTTTATCCTTGGAGCCTTGGCTAGAAGAGCCCCTCAATAATCTCCTTATCATTTTCTTAAAATTTCTGAAATTTTTAGTAACTTCAAAATAAAAGTGAATCAAACTAAACAAGATTGATAGCAACTACTCCCACAAGTGCCTAGAGCCTATACCATGCATTAGAATTAGTTGGGACCTCAAAAATTTGACATTCAAGCTCAAGAACAGGGTCACCTATGCAGCAAAAATTTGCAATGAATAAAGCACTAGAATAAAAACTAATTGGACCAATGGAGGAGTCACATACCAAGCAACAATCTCCCAAAGCAGTTTTGTGAATGGAGCTTTGAGCAAGGAGATCGAAAATCGCAGCAAAATGAGCTAGAACTCGTGCTTGAGCTGGATGGTTTTTTTTTGGGAGGAAGATGGAGTGTGTGGGTGCAGGAGTAAGTGGAGGGGGCCCACCATGGGCCCACGAGACAGGGGGGTTGCGCCCAGGGGGAGTGGGCACGCCCTCCACCCTCGTGGCTAGGTACTTGACCCCCCTGTTGTGTTCTCAGTGCCTAAAATCCTCAAATATTCCATAAAAAATCATACTAAATTTGCAGGGCATTTGGAGCACTTTTATTTTGGGGATATTTTTTATTGCATGGATAATTCAAAAAACACACAAGTAATACTATTTTTTCTTTATTTAATCTAAATAATAGAAAGTAAAAAGAGGGTACACAAGGTTGTGCCTTCTAGTTTCATCCATCTCATGATCATCAAAATGAATCCACTAACAAGGTTGATCAAGTCTTGTTAACAAACTCATTCCCAATAACACGAAACTGGAGAAATTTCGAATAACACTAGGTTACCTCAACGGGGATATGCACATCCCCAACAATAAGAATATCATATTTTTTTCTTGATGGTAGGAAGAGGGAATTCAAAACCTCCAATAATAATAGTTGGAATTTTTCCAATAGAATTGATGCTATGAACTTGAGGTTGTTTCCTCGGAAAGTGTACCATATGCTCATTACCATTAACATGAAAAGTGACATTGCCTTTGTTGCAATCAATAACAGCCCCTGCAGTATTCAAAAAGGGTCTATCAAGGATAATCGACATACTATCGTCCTCAGTAATATCAAGAATAACAAAGTCCGTTAAGATAGTGACATTTGCAACCACAACAAGCACATCCTCACAAATACCGACAGGTATAGGAGTTGATTTATCAACCATTTGCAAAGATATTTCAGTAGGTGTCAACTTATTCAATTCAAGTCTATGATATAAAGAGAGAGGCATAACACTAACACCGGCTCCAAGATCACATAAAGCAGTTTTAACATAGTTTCTTTTAATGGAGCATGGTATAGTTGGTACTCCTGGATCTCCAAGTTGCTTTGGTATTCCACCCTTAAAAGTATAATTAGCAAGCATGGTGGAAATTTCAGCTTCCAATATCTTTCTTTTATTTGTAATGATATCCTTCATATATTTAGCATAAGGGTTTACTTTAAGCATATCAGTTAAGCACATACGTAAGAAGATAGGTCTAATCATTTCAGCAAAGTGCTCAAAATCCTCACCACCCTTTGTCTTGGATGGTTTAGGAGGAAAGGGCATGGGTTTCTGAACCCATGGTTCTCTTTCTTTATCGTGCTTCCTAGCAACAAAGTCTCTCTTGTCATAACGTTGATTCTTTGATTGTGGGTTATCAAGATCAACAACAGGTTCAATCTCTACATCATTAGTATTGCTAGGTTGAGCATCAACATAAACATTATCACTAACATTATCACTAAGTTCATGTTCATCACCTGATTGTGTTTCAGCATCAGAGATAGAAATATCATTAGGATTCTCAGGTGTGTCTACAACAGGTTCACTAGAAGCATGCAAAGTCCTATCATTTTTCTTTTTCTTCTTTTTAGAAGGACTAGGTGCATCTACATTATTTCTCTAAGAATCCTACTCGATTCTCTTAGGGTGGCCTTCAGGATACAAAGGTTCCTGAGTCATTCTACCAGTTCTAGTAGCCACTCTAACAACAAAGTCATGTTTATTATTTAATTCATCGAGCAAATCACTCTGAGCTTTAAGTACTTGTTCAGCTTGAGTGGTAACCATAGAAGCATATTTGCTAATGAGTTTAAGTTCACCTTTAACTCTAGCCATATAATCACTCAAGCGTCCTATCATGAAAGCATTATTCTTTAATTCTCTACCAACATAAGCATTAAAACTTTCTTGCCTAGCCATAAAATCATCAAACTCATCTAAGCATGGGCTATGAAATTTAGTAGATGGGATTTCAACTTTATCATATCTATAGAGAGAATTTACCTTTACTACCTGTGTCGGGTTATCAAGACAATGTGTTTCTTCGACAGGCGTAATATTAAGACCATGTATTCGTCAATAGGAGGTAAATTCTTAACATCTTCAACTTTAATACCTTTTTCTTTCATAGATTTCTTGGCCTCTTGCATATCTTCAGGACTGAGAAATAGAACTCCCCTCTTCTTCAGAGTAGGTTTAGGAATAGGCTCAGGAGTTGGCTCAATTGGCTCAGGAATTGGCTCAGGAAGATTCCAATTATTTTTATTAGTCTAACATATTATTCAATAACAATTCAGCTTGGTCGACTGTTCTTTCCCTAAAAACGACCAACACAACTATCCAAGTGGTCCTTGGAAGCATCGGTTAGTCCACTATAAAAGATATCAAGTATTTCATTTTTCTTAAGAGGATGATCAGGCAAAGAATAAAGTAATCAGAGAAGCCTCCCCCAAGCTTGTGGGAGACTCTCTTCTTCGATTTGCACAAAATTTATACATTTCCCGCAAGGCAGCTTGTTTCTTATGAGCAGGGAAATATTTAGCAGAGAAGTAATAAATCATATCCTGGGGACTACGCACACAACCAGGATCAAGAGAATTAAACCAAGTTTTAGCATCACCCTTTAATGAGAACGGAAATATCTTAAGGATATAATAATAGCGGGACTTCTCATCATTAGTAAACAGTGTGGCTATATCATTTAACTTGGTAAGATGTGCCACAATAGTTTCAGAATCCATAGCCATAAAAAGGATCAGATTCAACCAAAGTAATTATCTCAGGATCAATAGAGAATTCATAATCCTTAGTAACAAAGATAAGGAAAGTAGCAAAAGCAGGGTCATATTTCATTCTAGCATTTAGAGTTTTCTGTTTAAGTTTAGCTAGTAATTTCTTAAGATCAGAGTTATCATTGCAAGCAAAAAGATCTCTAGCAGTTTCTTCATCCATAACATAACCCTCAGGAACAACAGGAAATTCATACTTAGGGGGAGAACCTTCATCATCACAATCATCAGTAATTTCATCTTTAGTAATTTCATTCTCTCTAACCCTAGCAAGTTGTTCATCAAGAAATTCACCTAATGGCAAAGTAGTATCAAGCACAGAAGTAGTTTCATCATAAGTATTATGCATAGCAGAAGTGGCATCATCAATAACATGCGACATATTAGAATTCATAGCAGTGGCAGGTTTAGGTGTCGCAAGCTTACTGAAAACAGAAGGAGAATCTAGTGCAGAGCTAGATGGCAGTTCCTTACCTCCCCTCGTAGTTGAGGGGAAAATCTTAGTTCTTGCGTCTTTCAAGTTCTTCATAGTGACCAGCAAATATAAATCCCAAGTGACTCAAAGAATAGAGCTATGCTCCCCGGCAACGGCGCCGGAAAATAGTCTTGATAATCCACAAGTATAGGGGATCGCAACAGTTTTCGAGGGTAGAGTATTCAACCCAAATTTATTGATTTGACACAAGGGGAGCCAAAGAATATTCTCAAGTATTAGTAGTTGAGTTGTCAATTCAACCACACCTGGATAACTTAGTATCTGCAGCAAAGTATTTAGTAGCAAAGTAGTATGATAGTAATGGTATCAGTGGCAAAAGTAAATATATAAGTTTTGTAGTAATTGTAACAGTAGCAACGGAAAAGTAAATAAGCAAAGCACAATATGTGAAAAGCTCATTGGCATTGGATCAGTGATGGATAATTATGTCGGATGCGATTCCTCATGTAATAGCTATAACATAGGGTGACACAGAACCAACTCCAGTTCATCAATGTAATGTAGGCATGTATTCCGAATATAGTCATACGTGCTTATGGAAAAGAACTTGCATGACATCTTTTGTCCTACCATCCCGTGGCAGCGGGGTCCTAATGGAAACTAAGGGATATTAAGGCCTCCTTTTAATAGAGAACCGGACCAAAGCATTAGCACTTAGTGAATACATGAACTCCTCAAACTACGGTCATCACCGAGAAGTATCCCGATTATTGTCACTTTGGGGTTGTCGAATCATAACACATAATAGGTGACTATAGACTTGCAAGATAGGATCAAGAACTCACATATATTCATGAAAACATAATAGGTTCAGATCTGAAATCATGGCACTCGGGCCCTGGTGACAAGCATTAAGCATAGCAAAGTCATAGCAACATCAATCTCAGAACATAGTGGATACTAGGGATCAAACCCTAACAAAACTAACTTGATTACATGGTAAATCTCATCCAACCCATCACCGTCCAGCAAGCCTACGATGGAATTACTCACGCACGGCGGTGAGCATCATGAAATTGGTGATGGAGGATGGTTGATGATGATGACGGCGACGAATCCCCCTCTCCGGAACCCCGAACGGACTCCAGATCAGCCCTCTCGAGAGAGATTAGGGTTTGGCGGCGGCTCCGTATCAGAAAATGCGAGGAAACTTTCTCTCTGATTTTTTTCTCCGTGAAACGGAATATATGGAGTTGGAGTTGAGGTCGGTGGAGCATCAGGGGGCCCACGAGACAGGGGGCGCGCCCAGGGGGAGGGGGAGCCCCCCTCGTGGATGGCGTGAGGGCCCCCTGGCCTTGATTCTTTCGCTAGTATTTTTTATATTTTCCAAAAGTTATCTCCATGGATTTTCAGGTCATTCCGAGAACTTTTGTTTTCTGCACAATAAATAACACCATGGCAGTTCTGTTGAAAACATCATCAGTCTGGGTTAGTTTCATTCAAATCATGCAAGTTAGAGTCCAAAACAAGGGCAAAAGTGTTTGGAAAAGTAGATACGTTGGAGACGTATTATCGTCCAATATATCAATCTTTATGTCTCGACCATTTCGAGACTCCTCGTCATGTCCGTGATCACATCCGGGACTTCGAACAACCTTCGGTACATCAAATCACATAAACTCATAATACCAATCATCATCAAACGTTAAGCGTGCGGACCCTACGTGTTCAAGAACTATGTAGACATGATCGAGACACGTCTCCGGTCAATAAACAATAGTGGAACCTCGATGCTCATATTGGTTCCTACATATTCTACGAAGATCTTTATCGGTCAAACCGCATAACAACATATGTTGTTCCCTTTGTCATCAGTATGTTACCTGCCCGAGATTTGATCGTCGGTATCATCATACCTAGTTCAATCTCGTTACCAGCAAGTCTCTTTACTCGTTCCGTAATACTTCATCCCGCAACTAACTCACTAGTCACAATGCTTGCAAGGTTTATAGTGATGAGTATTACCGAGAGGGCCCAGAGATACCTCTCCAAAACACGGAGTGAAAAACTCGATCTATGCCAACCCAACAAACACCTTCGGAGACACCTGTAGAGCACCTTTATAATCACCCATTTATGTTGCGAGGTTTGGTAGCACACAAAGTGTTCCTCCGGTATTCGGGAGCTGCATAATCTCATAGTCTGAGAAACATGTATAAGTCATGAAGAGAGCAGTAGCAATGAAACTGAAACAATCATAATGCTAAGCTAATGGATGGGTCATGTCCATCACATCATTCTCCTAATGATGTGATCCCATTCATCAAATGACAACACATGTCTATGGTTAGGAAACATAACCATCTTTGATAAACAAGCTAGTCAAGTAGAGGCTGAAGAAAATATGCCCTAGAGGCAATAATAAAGTTATTATTTATTTCCTTATTTCATGATAAATGTTTATTATTCATGCTAGAATTGTATTAACCGGAAACATAATACATGTGTGAATACATAGACAAACATAGTGTCACTAGTATGCCTCTACTTGACTAGCTCGTGAATCAAAGATGGTTAAGTTTACTAGCCATAGACATGAGTTGTCATTTGATTAATGGGATAACATCATTAGGAGAATGATGTGATTGACTTAACCCATTCCGTTAGCTTAGCACTTGATCGTTTAGTATGTTGCTATTGCTTTCTTCATGACTTATACATGTTCCTATGACTATAAGATTATGCAACTCCCGTTTATCGGAGGAACACTTTGTGTGCTACCAAACGTCACAATGTAACTGGGTGATGATAAAGGAGCTCTACAGGTGTCTCCGAAGGTACTTGTTGAGTTGGCGTATTTCGAGAATAGGATTTGTCAATCCGATTGTCGGGGAGGTATCTCTGGGCCCTCTCGGTAATGCACATCACTATAAGCCTTGCAAGCAATGTGACTAATGAGTTAGTTGCGGGATGATGCATTACATAACGAGTAAAGAGACTTGCCAGTAATGAGATTGAACTAGGTATTGAGATACCGACGATCGAATCTCGGGCAAGTAACATACCGATGACAAAAGGAACAACGTATGTTGTTATGCGGTTTGACCGATAAAGATCTTCGTAGAATGTGTGGGAGCCAATATGAGCATCCAGGTTCCGCTATTGGTTATTGACCGGAGATGTGTCTCGGTCATGTCTACATAGTTCTCGAACCCGTAGGGTCCGCACGCTTAAAGTTCAATGACAGTTATATTATGAGTTTATGTTTTTTGATGTACCGAAGGAGTTCGGAGTCCCGGATGAGATCGGGGACATGACGAGGAGTCTCGAAATGGTCAAGACGTAAAGATTGATATATTGGACGACTATATTCGGACTTCAGAAAGGTTCCGAGTGATTCGGGTATTTTTCGGAGTATCGGAGAGTTATGGGAATTCGCCGGGGAGTATATGGGCCTTATTGGGCCATACGGTAATAGAGGAGAGAGGCCAAATGGAAGGAGGCCTGCCCCCGCTCTGGTCCGAATTAGACAAGGGTTACATCCCCCTTTTCCTTCCCCCTCTCCTCCTCTTTCCTTCTCTCCTACTCCAACAAGGAAGGAGGGAGTCCTACTCCCGGTGGGAGTAGGACTCCCATGGCGCGCCCCCTCCTAGGACGGCCGCCCCCTCCCCCCTTGCTCCTTTATATACGAGGGCAAGGGGGCACCTCTAGACACAACAATTGATCTCTTGATCTCTTAGCCGTGTGCGGTGCCCCCCTCCACCATAGTCCTCCTCGATAATATTGTAGCAGTGCTTAGGTGAAGCCCTGCGAAGGTAGAACATCAAGATCGTCACCACGCCGTCATGCTAACGGAACTCTCCCTCGACACTCGGCTGGATCAAAGTACGAGGGACATCATCGAGCTGAACGTGTGCTAGAAATCGGAGATGCCGTAGTTTCGGTGCTTGATCGGTCGGGCCGTGAAGACGTACGACTACATCAACCGCGTTGTTCTAACGCTTCCGCTTTCGGCCTACGAGGGTACGTGGACAACACTCTCCCCTCTCGTTGCTATGCATCACCATGATCTTGCGTGTGCGTAGGAATTTTTTTAAAATTACTACGTTTCCCAACAGTGGCATCCGAGCCTAGTTTTATGCGTAGATGTTATATGCACAAGTAGAACACAAGTGAGTTGTGGGCGATACAAGTCATACTGCTTACCAGCATGTCATACTTTGGTTACGCAAGACTGGTTCTACCGACGTGCTTTGCACATAGGTGGCTGGCGAGTGTCAGTTTCTCCAACTTTAGTTGAACCGAGTGTGGCTACGCCCGGTCCTTGCGATGGTTAAAACAACACTAACTTGACGAACTATCGTTGTGGTTTTGATGCGTAGGTAAGAACGGTTCTTGCTCAGCCCGTAGCAGCGACATAAAATTTGCAACAACAAAGTAGAGGACGTATAACTTGTTTTTGCAGGGCATGTTGTGATGTGATATGGTCAAGACGTGATGCTATATTTTATTGTATGAGATGATCATGTTTTGTAACCGAGTTATCGGTAACTGGTAGGAGCCATATGGTTCTCGCTTTATTGTACGAAATGCAAGCGTCCTGTAATTGCTTTACTTTATCACTAAGTGGTAGCGATAGTCGTAGAAGCAATAGGTGGCGAAACGACAATGATGCTACGATGGAGATCAAGGTGTCGCGCCGGTGATGATGGTGATCACGACGGTGCTTCGAAGATGGAGATCACAAGCACAAGATGATGATGGCCATATCATATCACTTATTTTGATTGCATGTGATGTTTATCCTTTATGCATCTTATTTTGCTTTGATTGATGGTAGCATTATAAGATGATCTCTCACTAATTATCAAGAAGTGTTCTCCCTGAGTATGCACCATTGCGAAAGTTCTTCGTGCTGAGACACCACGTGATGATCAAGTGTGATAGGCTCTACGTTTAAATACAACGGGTGCAAAACAATTGCACACGCGGAATACTCAGGTTAAACTTCGAGCCTAGCATATACAGATATGGCCTCGGAACACGGAGACTGAAAGGTCGAGCATGAATCATATAGTAGATATGATCAACATAGTGATGTTCACCATTGAAAACTACTCCATCTCACGTGATGATCGGACATGGTTTAGTTGATTTGGATCACGTGATCACTTAGATGACTAGAGAGATGTCTGTCTAAGTGGGAGTTCTTAAGTAATATGATTAATTGAACTTAAATTTATCATGAACTTAGTCCTGGTAGTATTTTGCAAATTATGTTGTAGATCAATAGCTCGTGTTGTTGCTTTCATATGTTTATTTTGATATGTTCCTAGAGAAAATTGTGTTGAAAGATGTTAGTAGCAATGATGCGGATTGGATCCGTGATCTAAGGTTTATCCTCATTGCTGCACAGAAGAATTATGTCCTTAATGCACCGCTAGGTGACAAACCTATTGTCGGAGCAGATGCAGACGTTATGAACATTTGGCTAGCTCAATATGATGGCTACTTGATAGTTTAGTGCACCATGCTTAACGGCTTAGAATCGGGACTTCAAAGATGTTTTGAACGTCATGGACCATATGAGATGTTCCAGGAATTGAAGTTAATATTTCAAGCAAATACCCGAGTTGAGAGATATGAAGTCTCCAACAAGTTCTATAGCTAAAAGATGGAGGAGAATCGTTCAACTAGTGAGCATGTGCTCAGATTGTCTGGGTACTACAATTGCTTGAATCAAGTGGGAGTTAATCTTCCAGATAAGATAGTGATTTACAGAGTTATCTAGTCACCATCACCAAGTTACTAGAACTTCGTGATGAACTATAGTATGCAAGGGATGACGAAAACGATTCGCGAGCTCTTCGTGATGTTGAAATCGACAAAGGTAGAGATCAAGAAAGAGCATCAAGTGTTGATGATTGACAAGACCACTAGTTTCAAGAGAAGGGCAAAGGGAAAGAAAGGGAACTTCAAGTAGAATGACAAGCAAGTTGTCACTCCTGCGAAGAAGCCCAAAGATGGACCAAAGCCTGAAACTAAGTGCTTACACTGCAAAGGAAATGGTCACTGGAAGCGGAAATGCCCTGAATATTTGGTGGATAAGAAGGATGGCAAATTGAACAAGGGTATATTTGATATACATGTTATTGATGTGTGCCTTACTAGTGTTTATAGTAGCCCCTGAGTATTTTATAATTGTTCGGTTGCTGTGATTAGTAACTCGAAACAGGAGTTATAGAATAAACATAGACTAGTTGAAGGGGAAGTGACGATGAGTGTTGGAAGTAGTTCCAAGATTGATATGATCATCATCACCGACTCCCTATATTTTCGAGATTAGTGTTAAACCTAAATAAATATTATTTGGTGTTTGCGTTGAGCATAAATATGATAAGACCATGTTTATTGCGATACAATTATTCATCCAAGATAGAGAATAAATTGTTATTCTGTTTACATGAATAAAACCTTATATGGTCATACACCCAATGGTGATGGTTTATTGAATCTTGATCATAGTGATACACATATTCATAATGTTGATGCCAAAAGATGCAAAGTTAATAATGATAGTGCGACTTATTTGTGGCACTGCCGTTTGGGTCATATCAGTGTAAAGCGCATGAAGAAACTCCATAAAGATGGACTTTCGGAATCACTTGGTTATGAATCATTTGATGCTTGTGAACCGTGCCTTTTTGGCAAGATGACTAAAACTCCGTTCTCCAGAACAATGGAACGAGTTACTAACTTGTTGGAAATAATACATATCGATGTATGCGGTCCAATGAGTGTTGATGCTCGTGGTGGGTATCGTTATTTTCTGACCTTCACAGATGATTTGAGCAGATATTCGTATATCTACTTAATGAAGCACAAGTCTGAAACATTTGAAAAGTTCAAAGAATTTCAGAGTGAAGTGGAGAATCATCGTAACAAGAAAATAAAGTTTCTACAATCTGATCGTAGAGAAGAATATTTGAGTTATGAGTTTGGCCTTCATTTTAAACAATGTGAATAGTTTCACAGTTCACGCCACATGGAACACCACAGCTTAATGGTGTGTCCGAACGTCGTAACCGCACTTTATTGGATATGGTGTGATCTATGATGTATCTTACTGATTTACCACTATTGTTTTTGGGTTTATGCATTAGAGATAGCTGCATTCACTTTAAATAGGGCACCATCTAAGTCCGTTGAGATGACACCATATGAACTATGGTTTAACAGTAAACCTAAGCTGTCATTTCTTAAAGTTTGGAGTTGCGATGCTTATGTGAAAAAGGTTTCAACTTGATAAGCTCGAACCCAAATCGGAGAAGTGCGACTTCATAGAATACCCAAAGGAAACTGTTGGATACACCTTCTATCACAGATCCGAAGGCAAAACATTCGTTGCTAAGAATGGATCCTTTCTAGAGAAGGAGTTTCTCTCGAAAGAAGTGAGTGGGAGGAAAGTAGAGCTTGATAAGGTAATTTGTACAATTGGAAAGTAGTTCATCACAGAAATCAGTTGCAGTGATTCCTACACCAATTAGCAAGGAAGCTAATGATGATGATCATGAAACTTCAGATTAAGTTACTACAAAACCTCGTAGGTCTTCCAAAGTACAGTCCGCACCAGAGTGGTACGGTAATCCTGTTCTGGAAGTCATGTTACTAGACCATGATGAACCTACGAACTATGAGGAAGCGATGATGAGCCCAGATTCCGTGAAATGGCTTGAGGACATGAAATCTAAGATGGGATCCATGTATGAGAACAAAGTGTGGACTTTGGTGGAGATGCCCGATGATCGGCAAGCCATATTGTATAAATGGATCTTCAGGAGGAAGATAAACGTTGATAGTAGTGTTACTATCTATAAAGCTCGACTTGTCGCAAAAAGGTTTTTCGACAAGTTCAAGGTGTTGACTACAATGAGATTTTCTCAACTGTAGCGATGCTTAAGTCTGTCCGAATCATGTTAGCAATTGGCACATTTTATGAAATCTGGCAAATGGATGTCAAAACTGCATTCCTTAATGGTTTTCTTAAAGAAGAGTTGTATATGATGCAACCAGAAGGTTTTGTCAATCCTAAAGGTGCTAACAAAATGTGTAAGCTCCAGCGATCCATCTATGGACTGGTGCAAGCATCTCAGAGTTGGAATATATGCTTTGATAAGTTGATCAAAGCATATAGTTTTATACAGACTTGCGGTGAAGCCTGTATTTACAATAAAGTAAGTGGGAGCACTACCGCCTTTCTGATAAATATATGTGAGTAACATATTGTTGATCAGAAATGATGTAGAATTTTTCTGGTAAGCATAAAGGAGTATTTGAAAGGAGTTCTTTAAAAGAAAGACCTCGATAAAGCTACTTACATATTGAGCATCAAGATCTATTGAGATAGATCAAGACGCTTGATAAGTTTTTCAATAAGTACATACCTTGTCAAGATTTTGAAATAGTTCAAAATGGAACAGTCAAGGAAAGAGTTCTTGCCTGTGTTGCAAAGGTGTGAAATTGAGTAAGACTCAAATCCCGACCACGGCAGAAAATAGAAAAGAGAATGAAAGTCATTCCCTATGCCTCAGTCATAGGTTCTATAAAGTATGCTATGGTATGTACCATACCTATTGTATACCTTGCTCTGAATTTGGCAAAGGAGTACAATAGTGATCTAGGAGTAGATCACTGGACATTGGTCAAGAATATCCTTAGTGAGGACTAAGGAAATATTTCTCGATTATGGAGGTGATAAAAGAGCCCGTCATAAAGAGTTACATCGGTGCAAGCTTTCACACCGATCCAGATGACTCTAAGTCTCAATCTGGATACATATTGAAAGTGGGAGCAATTAGCTAGAGTAGCTCCGTGCAGAGCATTATAGACATAGAATATTTGCAAAATAAATACGGCTCTGAATGTGACAAACCCATTGACTAAGCTTCTCTCACGAGCAAAACATGATCACACCTTAGTACTCTTTGGGTGTTAATCACATAGCGATGTGAACTAGATTATTGATTCTAGTAAACCCTTTGGGTGTTGGTCACATGACGATGTGAACTATGGGTGTTAATCATATACAGATATGAATATTGGTGTTAAATCACATGGTGATGTGAACTAGATTATTGACTCTAGTGCAAGTGGGAGACTGAAGGAAATATGCCCTAGAGGCAATAATAAAGTTATTATTTATTTCCTTATTTCATGATAAATGTTTATTATTCATGTTAGAATTGTATTAACCGGAAACATAATACATGTGTGAATACATAGACAAACACAGTGTCACTAGTATGCCTCTACTTGACTAGCTCGTGAATCAAAGATGGTCAAGTTTCCTAGCCATAGACAAGATTTGTCATTTGATTAACGGGATCACATCATTTGGAGAATGATGTGATTGACTTGACCCATTCCATTAGCTTAGCACTTGATCGTTTAGTATGTTGCTATTGCTTTCTTCATGACTTATACATGTTCGTATGACTATGAGATTATGCAACTCCCGTTTACCGGAGGAACACTTTATGTGCTACCAAACGTCACAACGTAACTGGGTGATTATAAAGAAGCTCTACAGGTGTCTCCAAAGGTACTTGTTGAGTTGGCATATTTCGAGATTAGGATTTGTCAGTCTGATTGTCGGGGAGGTATCTCTGGGCCCTCTCGGTAATGCACATCACTATAAGCCTTACAAGCAATGTGACTAATGAGTTAGTTGCGGGATGATGCATTACATAACGAGTAAAGAGAATTGCCGGTAACGAGATTGAACTAGGTATTGAGATACCGACGATCGAATCTTAGGCAACTAACATACCGATGACAAAAAGAACAACGTATGTTGTTATGCGGTTTGACTGATAAAGATCTTCGTAGAATATGTGGGAGCCAATATGAGCATCCAGGTTCCACTATTGGTTATTGACCGGAGACGTGTCTCGGTCATGTCTACATAGTTCTCGAACCCGTAGGGTCCGCACGCTTAAAGTTCGATGACGGTTATATTACGAGTTTATGTGTTTTGATGTATCGAAGGAGTTCGGAGCCCCGGATGAGATCGGGGACATGAAGAGGAGTCTGGAAATGGTCGAGGCGTAAAGATCGATATATTGGATGACTATATTCGGACTTCGGAAAGGTTCCGAGTGATTCGGGTATTTTTCGGAGTACCGGAGAGTTACGGGAATTCGCCGGGGATTATACGGGCCTTACTGGGAGATACGGGAATAGAGGAGAGAGGCCAAAAGGAAGGAGGCCTGCCCCCCCTCTGGTCCGAATTGGACAAGGGGTGCCGCCCCCTTTTCCTTCTCCCTCTCCTCCTCTTTCCTTCTCTCCTACTCCAACAAGGAAGGAGGGAGTCCTACTCCTGGTGGGAGTAGGACTCCCCATGGCGCGCACCCTCCTAGGCCGGCCGCCCCCTCCCCCTTGGTCCTTTATATACGGGGGCAAGGGGGCACCTCTAGACACAACAATTGATCTCTTGATCTCTTAGCCGTGTGCGGTGCCCCCCTCCACCATAGTCCTCCTCGATAATATTGTAGTGGTGCTTAGGCGAAGCCCTGCGATGGTAGAGCATCAAGATAGTCACCACGTCATCGTGCTGACGGAACTCTCCCTCGACACTCGGCTGGATTGGAGTACGAGGGACGTCATCAAGCTGAACGTGTGCTAGAACTCGGAGGTGCCGTAGTTTCGGTGCTTGATCTGTCGGGCCGTGAAGACGTACGACTACATCAACCGCGTTGTTCTAACGCTTCCGCTTTCGGTCTACGAGGGTACGTGAACAACACTCTCCCCTTTCATTGCTATGCATAACCATGATCTTGCGTGTGCGTAGGAATTTTTTTGAAATTTCTACGTTTCCCAACAGAGGCATACTAGGGACAATATGTTTTGTCTATGTATTCACACATGTAGTAAGTTTCCGGTTAATACAATTCTAGCATGAATAATAAACATTTATCATGAAATGAGGAAATAAATAATAACTTTATTATTGCCTCTAGGGCATATTTCCTTCATGGAGACCCCCTCTTTCCGCTCGTCGGATGCCATGGAGAGTGTGCAAAATATGGTTCAAGGTTCAAGGAAGAGACGTGAGTGGAGGTGTGAGCGGTTCTTGCCCGACGTCTTGCCTCGTTTAAATAGCGGACGGGCGCGAGGAGCCACCCGACGTTGTGTTTAATGTCAGTAGGCTCGCGGACAGACATGTTGTCGAAATTGGTTTCACGCCACACGCGCGAGTTTAATGGAGGTAGGCGGGGCAGTCTAAAGCCGGTTGAATACAGCGAGGAGGCATGTTTAGTCGGTCGTGCTCGTGGACGGTGCTCTCTCGACTAGCGCGCCACTTCAATACTGGCGCTAGTGAGAGGCCGTTCCCGCTTTGGGCTGGCGTCAATGCAGAGCGGCCGCTCTACAACGGCATGAATGCGGGCAACTGGCACGGGGCGGGAACACACACAGGAGAGGAATGTTTTTTGGTGGACCAGGGCAGTTAGACGCGGGCATGGCAGCGGTCTGGACGCCCACAAAGCCCCCCTACTTTGTCTCCGATTTGCGGGAAGAGGTACGTCCGGACCGCTCGGCGGACCGATACATGCCCGCGTTGGATGGCACAACAGTTCAGACGTACATGGGGGGTTTGAGGCTCGGCGTTGGAGATGCCCTAAGGGGATATTTAAGAATGGAAGGGGGATTCAGCCAGCCAGGGAAGGGACAGGGCGAATCCAATTGTCTGAGTTATAAATTTGTGGTAGGCCCAAATATATGGTTGGCCCATCACAAGCCATGGCCCATTCAGGATACGGCCCAGAAGACCACGGGCCATGGAGCATCATCATCAGCCAAAATAAAGAGGGTGGTTGAGGACCAGGCTAAGGGCTTGTTTGATTCAAAGGATTCTTAAAGGATTTTTGAAGGATTCTAATCCTTAGGATTTTTCCTACGTGGGTTGTTTGATTCGTAGGATTGTAAACCATAGGAATTTTTCCATAGGATTCATTTGCACTAGATTTCATAGGAACTTTTCCATCCACTCAAACTTCTTTGAAAGAATCCTACTTTTTACCTATGCATGATCAAACACTCATGCAATCATGTAGGATTCAAGATGACATGTCATTCCAATCCCACATTTTTCCTATTCATGCGTTTTTGGAAATCCTACGAATCAAAGAGGCCCTAAGTCCCTATGATGGGATCCTGAGCCGCCTGACGAGCAAGACCCAACAGTCGGTATGGGAGACGACGGGAGCTGTCAGCCATGCTAGCAATCGGCAGCTACTTAGGATACCTCTCGCCCACGATGTCTTAAAGGCAGCAATTATCCAATGGTGGTATAATCTAATTTTTTTGAGTGGTCCGTATAATCTAATTTAATACGACAGTTACCAGTAATAAATGCTAGGAAGCAGCCGTCCATGCCTAAGGCCATAAACAACTCTAATACCAGCCCATTACATACCCCCTCCTAGCGCACTCAATATAAAGCCGGGAGGGGAGCAACGGGTTGAGGGTTGAGCATTCACGCCTTTTATATTTCATAAATTTCTTTACCATGCATTAAAATGTTCATGAAATGGAAAATTTGTCAGAAGAATTGTTTTAATGTTCGTACCATTGAAAAAGATCATGACAATAAAAAATGTTCACACATTTAGAAATAAATTCATGATTTTTTAAATGTTCATGAAATGCAGGAATTTGTTTTCCCAACTTTTAAAATAGGTTAACACCATGCGCAAAAATCTACATAACATTTATATCATGTCATATATTTTAAAAAATATTGAAGATAATGTAAATTTTTGTTTGCGCAATTTAAAATAAACTGTTTATGACATATAAAAGGATCACTCATTTTTAAAGTTCATGAATAAATGTCGAAATAAAAACAGGAATTTAATTTGTGTAAAAATAGAAAAAGTACAAAACAAAAAGGAAACAAGGAAAAAAACTGGTCCATCCATAACCAATAAGTAAAATGAAAATAATAACTTAAAAAGTTGGAGAAATGAAATGAAAAGAAAAAACCAGGACAAAACCTTCCAAAACTGGACCGAAAGGTTCCCAAAACTTGATGAAACCTTCTCAAAACCGCCCCAAATACACGTGTTGGCCCGCCCAGTCAAGGAAACACTTTAGATGAGAGC
The DNA here is from genome assembly GCF_002162155.2 of Triticum dicoccoides. Classification (NCBI taxonomy): domain Eukaryota; kingdom Viridiplantae; phylum Streptophyta; class Magnoliopsida; order Poales; family Poaceae; genus Triticum; species Triticum dicoccoides. Next base: position 603,875,909 of record NC_041381.1, on the reverse strand, counting down.
TCCATCTGTCTCGTAATATGTGAGACATAGCATTTGCGATTTGCTCATTTGTGTTCTCATACGTGCTGGAATTTTTGTCTATTTGGGCCTAGCCCAATAGCAGTTTCAGAAATTCCTAATAAATCCTACAGGCCCACACAACCCATTCGTGCAAGGTAAGAGGTGGAACTAAAGTTTAGTCCCACATTGCTAGTTTAGAGGGAGTTGGACCTCTTTATAAGGGAGCCTCCTTCCCCACTTGTATGAGCATGAGAACAAGAGGGACATCCACGCGCGCTCCTCCTCCGCCGCCCGCCGCGCCGCGCCGCGGGTTGCGGGAATGAGCCGATGTATAAATTTTTGCCACGCACTATGGGTATACGAAAGGTCACACGGAAGCTGAAAAGTTTTTGCGGTAGCCCTTCGGTTGCTGGCTGTTCGCTTCGTCTTCGTCTCTTCGTTTCACCTTCCGTCGCTGCCCTCTAGCCTCCTTCTCTTGCGCCTATAAAAGGGAGGTTGCTCCTCTCAGAGAGATGCACCAGAACTTCTCCTTCCTCTCGCCACTGGTTCCAATCTCTGCGCTGCTGCTGTCTTCCTCATCCCGGCTTGCGGCGTGCACCGCGAGTCGGGACAGTAGGCCTCCGAAACCGCACTTCTTTGAGTCCTGTACGAGAGAAGGGTGATAAGGTTTTTGGGGCGCGCTCTGCGCGACTACTGACTTCTTTGTCACGGACGCCTCGGACTCCGACGACTACTTCCCCGACGACGACTACTTCCCCGACATTGACAACCTCCTCGATAACATGGAGGACACCGAGCCCAAGTCCAGTGCCTCTGCTCCAGCTGCTGTCCAGTACGTGTTCTTGTTTTTCCTGTTAGAGGTCCTGCCACAGTTCTTTCTTCTAGTGTTTACCCTACACCTGTTAGGATCTACCTCATATATGCATTTTGATCTACTGTCTGCTCGAAAGATGATCCTTTCTAGCTCATATATGCAGATATTATTTACCTTTACTTTTTCAAATTGCATGACTTATTTTATCACTGCTATACTAGTCATGTTTTATCTAGTATTTCTATTAATAAAATAATTTGGTAAATTGCTCATATTTCCAACAATCCAAAAACTTTATTATAGGCAATTTACCCCGAGTGGTTTTGCTGCTTCCATGAGACCTCCTATGTTTGAGGGTATCCACTATAAGAGGTGGCGCGTGAGAGCAGTCTTATGGTTTCAGACCATGAGCTTCTATGACGCCACTCTTGGCAGACCTGAAGGAGAGCAAGATGCCCAACAGGCACAAGCTTTTTAGAAAATGGATACCTTGTTTAAGGCTGCTCTCTTGAGTGTTCTTGGTGAGAACATAGTTGATGCTTATGCGTCAATTGACAATGGAAAAGATATGTGGGATGCACTCGAGGCCAAGTTTGGGGTCCGGATGCCGGCACTGAGCTGTACATCATGGAGCAATTCTATGATTACAGGATGACTGAAGAGCGCTCCATGGTTGAGCAGGCTCATGAGATACAGTCATTTGCTAGAGAACTTGAGCACTTCAATTGCATGCTACCGGACAAGTTTGTTGCCGGGGGTATCATCAGTAAGCTTCCTCCTTCATGGAGGAACTTTGCTACCTTACTGAAGCATAAGAGACAGGAGTTTTCCGTTCCGGATCTCATTGGTACTCTTGATGTGGAAGAAAAGGCGAGAGCAAAGGACACACGTGCTCGAGGTATTGAGGGAGGATCTAGTGCCAATCTGGTACAGAAGAAAACTTCCAGTCCCACAAGTTCAAGAACAAGGGCAAGCTTGATCGTAAAGCAAAGTTTGATGGGAAGAACAAGGCTGTACAACACACGAACTTCAAGAAGAAGAGTGACAAGAAGAAAGGTGCTTGTCATGTGTGTGGAGATCCTGATCATTGGGCTCCTAGTTGTCCTAATCGCTATGAAAAGCGTCATCCTGGGAAAGGCGGCAAGACCGCTAAATGTTGTCATTGGAGACACTGACATGAAGGATGCTGGGTATGGTATATTTCCCACTATTCTTTCAGTATGTCATTCTCCTGATTGGTTGATTGACACGGGTGCTAATGTGCAAGTATGCGGTGATATTTCCATGTTTTCGTCTTATCAGACCGCAGGGACTTCAACCGTGCTAATGGGCAACGGTTCAAGTGCTTCTGTTCGTGGTGTTGGCATAGTCGATCTGAAGTTTACTTCGGGGAAGATCATGCGGCTGAAGAACGTGCATTATGTCCCCTCCGTCAATAAAAATCTTGTTAGCGGATCTCTTCTGTGTAGAGATGGCTATAAGCTTGTCTTTGAGTCGAATAAATTTGTAATATCCAAGTATGGAACCTTTGTTGGTAAAGGCTATGAGTCAAGAGGCCTATTTCGTTTATCCTTATCAGGCGTTTGCAATAAAGTTGTTAATCATATTTGCAACAATAGTGAATCAAATGTGTGGCATTCACGTCTTTGTCATGTTAACTTTGGTTGCATGTCGCGACTAGCGAAGTTGAACTTAATCCCTAGTTTCACCACTGTCAAGGGATCTAAGTGTCAAGTGTGTGTGCAAGCTAAGCAACCTCGTAAGTCTCACGTGACTGCGGAGACAAGAAATCTTGCACCACTAGAACTTATACATTCAGATCTACGCGAAATGAATGGTGTTTTGACAAAAGGTGGAAAGAAATATTTCTCGTTAATTGACGACCCCACTAGATACTGCCATGTGTATCTTCTAAAATCTAAGGATGAGGCTTTGAACTTTTTCAAGATCTATAAAGCTGAAGTGGTAAACCAACTTGATCGGAAAATCAAGAGGCTTAGGTCCGACCGTGGTGGAGTGTATTTTTCTAATGAATTTGATGCTTTTTGTGCGGAACATGGTATAATCCATGAGAGGACGCCTCCCTACTCACCTCAGTCAAATGGGGTGGCCGAAAGAAAGAACTGTACTCTAACTAATTTGGTTAATGCCATGTTAGACACATCGGGTCTCTCCAAGGCATGGTGGGGGGAGGCGATATTGACAGCATGTCATGTCCTAAATCGAGTCCCCACGAAGAACAAAGAGATAACTCCATTCGAGGAATGGGAGAAGAAAAGGTTAAAACTCTCTTATCTGCGAACATGGGGTTGTTTGGCGAAAGTCAATGTACCAATTCCAAAGAAGCGGAAGCTGGGACCAAAAACTGTGGATTGTGTTTTCCTGGGATATGCTTTTCATAGCATTGGTTATAGATTCTTGGTTGTAAAATCCGAGGTACCCGACATGCATGTCGGTACGATCATGGAGTCGAATGATGCGACTTTCTTTGAAGATTTCTTTCCCATGAAGGATATGGCTACCTCATCTAATCAGGAGATGCCAAGTTCATCGAATCAGGAACCAGTTAAAATTACTGAACCTGCCATTTCGATGGAACACTTTGAAAGTCCTGTGGAGGAGAACAATGAAGTTCCTACTAGGAGCAAGAGACAAAGGACTGCAAAGTCTTTTCGTGATGATTTTCTTGTGTATCTCATAGATGACACTGCCAGTTCTATTTCAGAGGCCTATGCATCTGAAGATGCTGACTACTGGAAGGAAGCAGTTCGTAGTGAGATGGATTCCATCTTGGCGATTGAAACTTGGGAGATAACTGATTGTCCTTATGGGTGCAAACCTATAGGATGCAAATGGGTATTCAAGAAGAAGCTTAGTCCTGATGGTACTATTAAAAAGTACAAGGCTCGGCTCGTGGCTAAGGGTTATACCCAAAAGGAAGGTGAAGATTTCTTTGATACTTACTCAGATGTGGCTCGACTGACCACTATTCGAGTTCTACTTTCACTAGCTGCCTCACATGGTCTTCTCGTTCATCAAATGGATGTTAAGACTGCTTTCCTAAATGGAGAGTTGGATGAGGAAATTTATATGGAACAACCAGATGGGTTTGTAATAGATGGTCACGAAGGGAAAGTGTGCAAGTTGCTGAAGTCTTTGTATGGACTCAAGCAAGCACCCAAACAGTGGCATGAGAAGTTCGAAAGAACTTTAACAGCTGCAGGCTTTGTTGTGAACGAAGCTGACAAATGTGTGTACTATCTCCATGGTGGGGGCGAGGGAGTTATGCTTTGCTTGTATGTTGATGAAATACTAATTTTCGGAACAAATCTGAATGTTATTAAGGAGGTCAAGGATTTCCTATCTCGCTGTTTTGAGATGAAGGATTTAGGAGTGGCTGATGTCATTCTAAACATCGAGTTGTTGAGAGATGATAATGGTGGGATTACATTGCTTCAATCTCACTATGTGGAAAAGACCTTGAGTCGCTTTGGCTATAGTGACTGCAAGCCCTCTCCAACACCATATGATGCTAGCGTGCTGCTTCGAAAGAATTGAAGAATTGCTAGAGATCAATTGAAGTATTCTCAGATTATTGGCTCGCTTATGTATTTAGCCAGTGCTACAAGACCGGACATCTCTTTTGCTGTTAGCAAACTGAGTTGGTTTGTTTCAAAACCAGGAGATGTGCATTGGAAAGTTCTAGAGAGAGTTTGCGTTATTTGAAAGGCACTGCAAATTATGGAATTCACTACACTGGGCACCCAAAGGTGCTTGAAGGGTATAGTGACTCAAACTGGATCTCAGATGCTGATGAGATAAAGGCCACAAGAGGATATGTATTCACTCATGGAGGTGGCGCTGTTTCTTGGAAGTCTTGCAAGCAGACCATCTTAACGAGGTCAACAATGGAAGCATAACTCACAACACTAGATACAGCTACGGTCAAAGCAAATTGGCTTCGCTGGCTCTTGAATGACTTGCCGGTTGTTGAGAAACCTGTACCGGGTATCCTTATGAACCGCGACAATCAAACCGTGATCACGAAAGTGAACGGCTCTAAGGATAACATGAAGTCATCAAGACACGTTCAGAGAAGGTTAAAGTCTGTCAGAAAAATGAGAAACTCCGGAGTTATTGCATTGGATTATATCCAAACGTCTAAAAATCTGGCAGATCCTTTCACTAAGGGTCTATCACGTAATGTGATAGATAATGCACCGAGGGAGATGGGTATGAGACCCACAATATGAGTTGTTCATAGTGGCAACGTATTCTTTGTGATCGGAGATCCCGTGAATTAGATGTGGAAGACAAGCTGTTGGTTAACTGGGAGGAGAGTACCCTTACTGTTAAAATACCACTCCATAGAGATGCAATACTCTCCTAATCTGCATGGCAGGTTGATATATATCTTAATGTGTTCTAAGTGGCTCTTTGAAGCAGAGATGTTGTCCTGCAGAACATCTTTTGAAGAACACACCTATATGAGTCTGATTGTTAAACGTCGCAATCTATGAGAGTAGGGTTCTCTCTAGTAAACTCATGAAAGGTCTCGGAGTATGACACATAAGCTCCACCCGCGGGGAAGACCCACGATAGCCACGTATCGGTCAAGGCTTTATGTGAAGCTAGATTCGCAGAAAACTTGCAGTTCAAGGCCCAGTCCACTGTTCAAGTTGCTTACTAGTGTAGCATAGGGTTCTAGGTGGAAGTTCAACTTAACAGTCTCCACTGCAGTACCGGTATATAAAACAGTGTTTTGGAACCAAAGACAAATTTTGTGTGCCTCTGGGATCTGGTGGGGGATTGCTGGAATTTTTGTCTATTTGGGCCTAGCCCAATAGCAGTTTCAGAAATTCCTAATAAATCCTAGAGGCCCACGCAACCCATTCGTGCAAGGCAAGAGGTGGAACTAAAGTTTAGTCCCACATTGCTAGTTTAGAGGGAGTTGGACCTCTTTATAAGGGATGCTCTTTCCCCACTTATATGAGCATGAGAACAAGAGGGACATCCACGCGCGCTCCTCCTCCGCCGCCCGCCTCGCCATGCCACGCCACGCCACACCTCGTCACGACGCGCCGCGGGTTGCGGGAATGAGCGAATGTATAAATTTTTGCCACGCACTACGGGTATACGAAAGGTCACACGGAAGCTGAAAAGTTTTTGCGACAGTGGAGTTTGAATGCCGTGCAGCCCTTCGGCTGCTGGCTGTTCGCTTCGTCTTCATCTCTTTGTTTCACCTTCCGTCGCTGTCCTCTCGCCTCCTTCTCTTGCGCCTATAAAAGGGAGGTCGCTCCTCTCAGAGAGATGCACCAGAACTTCTCCTTCCTCTCGCCACCGGTTCCAATCTCTGCGTTGCTGCTGTCTTCCTCATCCCGACTTGCGGCGTGCACCACGAGTCGGGACAGTAGGCCTCCGAAACCGCACCTCTTTGAGTCCTGTACGAGAGAAGGGTGATAAAGTTTTTGGGGAGTGCTCTGTGCGACTACTGACTTCTTCGTCACGGACGCCCCGGACTCCGACGACTACTTCCCCGATGTCGACAACCTCCTCGACGCATGGAGGACACCGACCCCAAGTCCAGTGCCTCTGCTCCAGCTGCTGTCCAATACGTGTTCTTGTTTTTCCTGTTAGAGCTCCCGCCACAGTTCTTTCTTCTAGTGTTTACCCTACACATGTTAGGATCTACCTCATATATGCATCTTGATCTACTGTCTGCTCGAAAGATGATCCTTTCTAGCTCATATATGCAGATGTTATTTACCTTCACTTTGTCAAATCGCATGACTTGTTTTATCACTGCTATACTAATCATGTTTTATCTAGTATTTCTATTAATAAAATCATTCGGTAAATTGCTCATATTTCCAACAATACGCACTACTGGACTAGTTCGTGGCATGTGCCTGCCGCCAGTCAAGTGTGAGTCATCTCAAAATTTATTTTTCACTGTCTTTAATAGCGAAGGTACCAAAACCAAAAAAATAAAATTATACAACTCATCTTCGTCAAACTGGTTTAGAAGTGATTTCTAAAAAAACTGGTTTAGAAGTGGTAGTCCTTGTATTTCTAGTATGCTCAAGTGAGTGCCTTGGAACCCGTCTATTTATTTTGTCATGTAAAGATCCGACACACCTCGTCCTCAGGTAGAAGTTTTTTTTCCGGGTAGGTCCTCAGGTAGAAGTTTGAATGACCATTTGCCGATAAACGCTATATTTTTGGCTTCTAGATCTTGTATGCCTAAATCTTCCTGGCCCATTGGACAACAAATGACACTCCATTTAGCGAGCCAAATTTTTTCTACTATCACATCGCCAAAAGATTATTGATCAAAATAGTCTAACACATACTTTCTCCGTCCGGAAATAGTTGTCGGAGAAGTAAATGTATCTAGACATAATTTAGTTCCAGATACATCCATTTCTAACCATTTCTGCGACAAGTAATTCCGAACAGAGTGAGTACAATATATCCCTTTGACACCTCAAAGAAAAACGTCATTAATAATAATTTAATTAAGAAACAGTATAACAGGGTGACCTAGGAGCCTCCTGATCGCTTTGTCCTTGCTAGCCCTTTTTTCTTCTGAGGATGCCTAGCTAGCCGATTGCATCGATCGCATGCTATTCGGGCGAAATCACTACTTAAGGAATACTCGTTGCAAAGACCACTCTCAACTTTGCAAGATACAACAAGCGACGTGCTGCATGTCCGTCACTTGTCGCAACATGAGAGTTTTCCTTTTTTTTCGTAGATTCATTTATTCAAAACGTTTCATCTCTTAAATCGGGCGTTCAAATCTCGAACCATTTTCACCGTTGGATTTTCCTAGCGTCGAGATTTTCAAAACTAGATCCCATATTGATAGGTTTTAACGAACTTTTTTTTTCACGAAAAAAGCCGGACGAAAAAAACCAGAGGAAAAAATCAAACCGGGAGCATGTAGTTTTTCCCTTTCGAAAGAGGCACGCCCGTGCCTGTAACGGAATCAGAAAGCACAACCGTGCCTCTCGCGTAAGCAAACCGTGCATCTCTCGGAAGGGAAAAGAAGAAGAGGAAACACTTTTTTTCGTTTCCGAAAGGCACGGCCGTGCCTCTCGCGAAAGCACAATCGTGCCTCTCGGGAAAGCAAAACCGTGTCTCTTGCAAAAGGAAAAAAAACAGAAAACGCGTTTTGCTTTCCGTTTCCGAGAGATACGGCCGTGCCTCTCGTGAAAGCACAACCGTGCCTCTCGCGGAAGCAAACCATGCCTCTCTCGGAAGGAAAAAAATAGAAAATGTTTTTTTCCGTCTCCGAGAGGCACGACCGTTTAGGGATGGCAATGGGTAGGGTATGGGCGGGTACAACCTCCTTCGGCCCAAACCCATACCCATAGAAACCTTCTATGCCCACCCACTACAATATCCATGTGTATAAATCGATACCCATGCCCATACCCATCGGGTATCCTATAGCCGATGGATATCCAATGGGTACAATCTATGGTATTGGAATTTATAACTTTTTTTAGAGAAATGAGTCTAAAATTCAAGTGATGATAAGCGAGTAGTATAGCACCGATGCAGCCTCCTCTAGTGGGTGGCCTCTTGGAGGAATCAAGCGAGTATGAGCAATGGTTGGTGGAATCTCGACGTAGTGGGAGACGACTGTGGGAATTGGGGATCGCTGGATCGAGAGATGGACAGGAGTTTTTGACGACGAGAATTCAAGATTTTATCTTTTCGAGGAGACATATATGATGTAGGGGGAGGGTCGAGAAAGCGCGTGTGAACATATGAGCTATGGCCGGTTTAGGGAATACAAGATTTAGGGATGGGCCATGGGAGTTGGATGTTGACACCAGATGTCATATGACTTATTTTCATTTATTAATTTTTTGTGGGTATCCATTGGGTTACCCATGGGCGCAATTTCATACCCATGCCCTATCCATATATTTTGTGGGTATGGATACCCATTACCCATGGGTGCAAAACCTCTTCAAGTCTTGCACATGCCCATTGTATTCAGGTAGGGTACCCGCGGGTACCTATACCCATGGATAAAATTGTCATCCCTACGACCGTGCCTCTTGCGAAAGCACAGCCGTGCCTCTCTCGAAAGCAAAACCGTGTCTCTCGCGAAAAAAATCAGAAAACACATTTTTTTGCCGTTTTCGAGAGTCACGGCCGTGACTTTCGCAAAAGCAAAACCGTGCCTCTCGCATAAGCAAAACCATGACTCGTGCGAGAAAACGTGTTTTTTCACGATTTTTTTCCAAAAATTAAGGAAGTTCGGTGAAAAACCCGAAACGTCGAAAAAAACAAAAAAAATGTTTAAAAAGCCAAAAACACGTGCGGAAAAATAAATAAAAAATCCGAAGGGAGCGCCCAAAGCGCGACACATGGCGGGCGGTCGAGAGTGCGCCAAATGACGCTGATCGTTGTTAGCCTTCCGAAGAAGCGCTCGTTAACTAGTTGCTCTCCTGTTCGGGCGTCTTCGCTCATTTCTTGTGCCGCTGCTCACAAACTATCATGGCCCGTTCACATGGTCTATGGGGCTCCCGATTCCACGCCTTGGCACACTATCCTTCACCCCTAAAAAAAGGCTTACTATCCTTCGATCGTGAGTAAATTGCTCAAAACCATCATATTTGTGACTAGGGTACTCCAAAACTATCGTTTTTGTCAAAAATCACAAAAGACCACTTCTTTTACACCAAGTGAGTAACAAATACTCCCTCTGTCCCAAAATGTAAGAACGTTTTTAACACTACACTAATGTCAAAAACGTTCTTATATTATGGGACGAAGGGAGTAGCACTGATTTGATATTGAGCCATGTCTAATAGCAAAACTGAAGTGCCCGTATGTCCTAGCTGTTGTGGCATAGACCAGTCCTAGTCAATGTTTGGCCCGCTGAGGTGGAAGGGAGTCCCACTTGTTTGCCTCACACATCCTTCTTCCTCCTCAAATTTCTCTCTCTCCCCTTCTCACCAGATCCACCGGCGGATGGAGGCCGAGCTCACGGAGGCGCGCCCGCGGCAATCCTGCTTTGTTGCGCCGCCGCCTCGCGCTCGCCGGCAAACCCCGCTCTACGCCCGCGCTTGGAGTGCCGCTGCATCCCGCCTGCAGCGCCGCCGGCCCTCTCGCTTGCGAAGTCGTCACCCCACGCCTGCGCATGCAGCGCCGCCACCCTGCGCATGCAGTGCCGCCGCCCAGCGCCTGCAGCTCCACCATCCTGCGTCCACGCCCGCGCCGCCGCCCGGCACCGTCTGTACCTGCAGCGCCGCCGCCCCGCACCAGCCGATAAGGCAGCGCTGAAGTTCCCTGCCCGCCCCGCACCTGAGATGCACCATCGTTGGGAACAGATGCGCGACCAGAGAGAGAGGAGGACAGGGAAGGAGAAAGGATGGTGAAGAAGAAGAGAGGGAAAAGGAGGTGGGTGAATGACATGTGGGACCCACGTTCCACCTCAGCAAAGTGTACACATAGATATGCCATGTGGGACCGACAAGTTGGTCCCGCCAGTCAGTTTTGCTGTTTGTGCGAGCTAATCTGTGATAATTTGTTACTCACTTGACGCACGCCGGCTGATTCCGCGCGCGCCGGCTGATTCCGCGCGCTCCAGCGGTGGCGGGAACATACCGCGCGCGGGAAGCGTTTGCGCGCGCGCGGGAGAAAGCGGCATGCGGCGCGGTAGATTTGGCGCGCCGCTTACCGCGTGCCTATAAATTGCCGCGCACGCCACGCGCACAGCACACATCCACGCGCCCTCCCCTCGCAACCTCGCCGCCTCGCCGCTTCGCAGCTTTCCGCGCCACCATGCCGCCGCGCCGCCGGGGTGCTTCGGGCTATCGCGGCGTCCGCGAGCGGCCCAACGGCTGGTACTCCGCCGAGATACGGTCTGGCGACGTCCGGCTCGGTCTCGGGACATTCCGGAGCGCGCATGAGGCGGCCCGCGCGTAAGACGCGGTGGCGTGGCGCTTGGACAGGCCCCGGTCGCAGATGAACTTCCGGGACGTCTTCACGCGCGAGCAGGCGCAGCGCGTCGTCCCTCTGCCGCGTCTCATCACCGACATGGACCGTGCCGACCACGCTCGTCGGCAGCGCCGCCTCCTCGTCACCGAGGAGGACGAGCGAGCAATGGCAGAGTGGCGCCGTCGCCACCCGGAGGACGTCGCCGACGAGCATGCCTACTGGGCGGAGAGGACGGCAAGGCGCCGCGCGGAGCGGGCTGACCGGCGTCAGCGGAAGGCATTGGTGAACGAGCAGTGCGACATAGTTTCAGCAGGTGGGAGGTCGTTCTTCACCGTGGACAACGATCGTTGGGACGACATATGGATCTCAACCTCGGACGACACCGACGAGGATGATGGTGATGGTAGCGACTTGGAGTATTTTCTATCGCTGTATGCCATAGTAGTTTCTATCTATCTATCTATCTACGCCGTAGTAGTATCTATCTATCTATGTATGTCGAACTATCTATCTATCTATGTAAAATAACTTGTATCTTTTTTTATCTATGCAAAAAAAGTTTAGTTATTAGAATGAGCGTGCGCTGCATTTTTACCGCGCCTGCTGGAGCTGCGAGCGCGCGGCTTTACAGTGCGGCTGCTGGAGCAAACGCTGCACGCCGCGCCAAATCAGACGATGGACGCGCGCCAAATCAGTTTTTAGCGTGCGACGCGTTCGGCGCCCGTTGGAGATGATCTTAGACCAGTAGAATGCTGGATTCAAGAACACAATCTTAGAACCCCCGTAAAAGAGTGCTAGATTCTGGTAAAGAGAGAGCCACCCATAAAAGTGAACCGAGAAAACAAAATAGACGAAAAATAAGGTGTAGTCCGTATGTAGTCCATCTTGAAATATCTAAAACATCTTATATTAGTGAACACACGAAGTATTGATTAAGAACTCCCTCCCTCCCCTCTCTCTCTGTGTGTGTGTATATGGAAATTAATTGAAGCTCACAGTTCCTTCATTTTTTTATAGTGTGAACGATGCTTCCTGTTCTTCTGCTGCTTCTCTTATCACAGCCCGCATCGAGATCATCTGTCCAGGCATCAACGAGGACATTCAGAAACAGGACTGACGGGGATGCCTTACTGGAACTGAAGGCAAGCCTAAGCAATCACGAGGGACAGGGAGTCCTAGATGGATGGAACACAACTAGTGACTTCTGCCGGTGGCCTGGTGTCAGTTGCAGCCTTAAGCATAAGGACAGGGTAACGGTTCTTAATCTCTCCTCAGAGGGCCTTGCAGGCACAATCACACCTTCCATTGGGAACCTCACGTTCCTGAAAGTTCTAAACCTCAGCCGGAACAGTTTGGGCGGTGAGATACCTTCATCGATTGGTCACCTATCTCGGCTACGATATCTTGACTTGTCCAAGAACTCACTTCATGGCGCCATGCCGCCATGCACGCCGACTTGAAGAACTGCACTAGTCTCAAGGGCATCAACCTCGGCTCAAACCGGCTCACCGGAGAAATCCCATCTTGGCTAGGAGGCTTGCCGAGCCTTCGGGCCATAACCCTGCAGAAGAACAACTTCACTGGAATTATCCCGCTATCACTGACCAACCTCTCATCATTATACAAGATAGGGTGCTCCTGGAACCAGCTTGAGGGTACCATCCCTGAGGGCCTTGGCAGGCTCGGTAGTCTTGCGTTTGTGGCCTTTGATTTGAACCGCCTCTCAGGCACCGTCCCCCTCAACTTTCTTCAACCATTCCTCTCTAATCGGCTTGAGTTTGGCGGTAAATGAATTGCACGGCACACTGCCCTCTGACTTTGGGAATAGCCTACCAAATCTGCAGTACTTGCTCCTTGACGCCAACCACTTCACAGGAAGCATTCCAGCCTCTCTAGCCAATTCAACCATGATCTACTTTGTAGACATCTCCTTTAACAACTTCGCTGGACGTGTGCCACCAGAGATCGGGAAGCTTTGCCCACACATGCTCTCTCTCTCAACAAATCAGCTCAAGGCAACTAGTGCTGAAGGCTGGCAGTTCATGACGCACTTGACAAACTGCACACGCCTCCGTTACCTTGACCTTCAGGGCAACATGCTCGGCGGCGTGCTGCCGAGCTCTGTTGCCAATCTATCAGCACATCTAGAATTCCTTTACCTTGGATTCAATGAGATTACTGGAACAATACCACATGGCATTACTCAACTTGTAGGGTTAAGTCTGTTGCAGCTCTCTAATAACCGTTTTACCGGTGAATTGCCTGGCAGCATTGGAAGGCTAAATTTGCTACAGGCCTTGGGGTTTGAAAATAACCGACTGAAAGGGTCCCTGCCATTCTCCCTTGGGAACTTGACGCGGCTAGCAAGTCTCTACGCAGAGGGCAACAACTTTGAGGGGCGTCTTCCAACAAGCCTAGGGAGCCTCCAGGAGATTACTACAGCCAAATTTTCAAACAATATGTTCACAGGTCCATTGCCTAAAGAGATCTTTTACCTATCTTCCCTGACAAACGCCCTGGATTTGTCAGATAATTATTTTGTTGGTACACTTCCACCAGAAGTTGGCCTCCTCACAAAAGTTGCATACATGTACATCTCCAACAACAACCTGTCAGGGCCCCTGCCCGATGCACTGAGCAATTGCCAAAGCTTGATACACCTCCGGTTGGACCGTAACTCCATCAATAGTAGCATTCCTGCTTCTGTGAGCAAAATGCAAGGCTTGATATTGCTAAACCTTACCAAAAACACACTCTCTAGTATGATTCCTCGAGAGCTAGGACTCATGGGTGGCATTCAAGAATTGCATCTCGCACACAACAACCTGTCTGGTCATATCACTGAAAGCTTTGGGAACATGACATCGTTGTACCGGTTAGACCTGTCTTTCAACCGTCTTGACGCCAGAGTTCCATCACAGGGTGTGTTCAGTAACGTGACGGGGTTTTCCTTTGAAGGGAACTCGGGCCTCTGTGGTGGCGTCTCAGAATTACATTGCCCTATGCCCGCCGGAATCCATGGAACATGGTCTAAGGAAACGTCATTTGCTGATGAAAGTAGTTATTCCAATTGTTGCTGGCATCATTATAGGCTCGAGTTTGATTCTTGTTTTGTTCACAATAAGAAAGAAACCAAAAGCTCAATCTGCAACCACGAGGGGATTCCAATTGGCAGATGACAATTATCCTAGAGTTTCTTATGCTGAATTGGTCCAAGGAACAAATTGCTTTGCCACAGACAATTTGATTGGTAGAGGAAGGTATGGATCTGTGTATAAGTGCGGTTTGCTGCTAAAAAATACGATGACCACGGTTGCTGTGATGGTTTTTGATCTTCAACAATCTGGCTCCTCCAAAAGCTTTCTAGCTGAGTGTGAGGCACTTAGTAAGATACGCCATCGCAATTTGATTAGTGTCATCACTTGCTGCTCAAGCTTGGACTCAAACCAAAACGACTTCAAAGCCATTGTGTTTGAGTTCATGCCTAATGGGAGCCTAGATAAGTGGCTGCATCCGGATGTACATGCATCACAGCAACTGCAGGGCTTGACAATGGTGCAGAGGTTAAATATTGCCGTTGATGTTGCTGATGCACTAGATTACTTGCACAACTGCGAACCTCCAGTTGTTCACTGTGATTTGAAGCCAGGCAACATTCTTCTTGATACGTATTTAGTTGCTCACATTGGGGACTTTGGCCTTGCAAAGATTCTTTTGGATCCAGAAGGGGAGCAACCAATCAATTCAAAGAGCTCTATCGGAATAAGAGGAACAATTGGATATCTCGCTCCAGGTAGCTCAAAATTTCTTTTAACAGTTCTAGTCTCATAACATAATTTTTGAATGCCAATTCATGCTGTTTTGTCTATGCAATGTAGAATATGGCGAAGTTAGTCAAGTTTCTCCATCTGGAGATGCATACAACTTTGGAGGTGTCATCCTCTAGTTGTTTACAGGCATGGCACCTACTCATGACATGTTTAGAGACGGGTTGACCTTGCAAAAACATGCCGAGAATGCATTTCCAGATAAGTTAATGGAGATTGTTGATCCAGTCTTATCATCCATTGAAGAAGAATCTGGGAGTAGTTTGCAGGATCAAAGCAACAGACTGGAGGATATCTGCAACACCATGTTCTCTATCATAGAAGTTGCGCTATCATGCTGCAAGCAAGCACCAACAGAGAGGATGTGCACGAGAGATGCAGCAGCTGGGATGCGCAAGATAAGGGATAGCCATGTTAAAAAGAATACAAGATGAACAAGTCGTACTTAGCTGCGTAGATACGTACTTATATAAACCATGCATTAAGATAGCCAATGGTTGGCAATACACCATTTTAGTTCCAAAGAATAATATTGTTGGCTTATATAGGACAAAACCTATTTACACGCCTAGGAGTTCCAGACATGGGAGCAAGAACGAACTGTAGTGCAACATATGGAATTTCTGGAAGTATATGTAAAGTATTGTTGTACTAAGGTGCTGTTAGGTAATGCTCCGCTCCACAGCTCCGCTTCGGGAGTTGGCGGAGCTGCAGTTCAAATTGGCAGAGTTGCAGCTTGCCCGCTCCGTAGATTCTAGGAGTGGATGAATACCGAACAGGGCCTAAATCAGGAATATATGTCAATTTTATCCATACATTTTGAGTAGTAACATTTACTTATTTATTTTGTATTATGGGGGTTTGCATTAGGTAAAGCGATGCTGCACATTTACCTTTGATTTCTTTGAATTGGGAGTCCAAATGGGTGACTACGATGCCAGAAGGAGATATTTGGCTTGATCATGGAGTATTGTGCAGATTATCCGTCACAAAACATGTCCAGTTTTCACTTACCAAGAAAGATCAAAGGAAAAGTTACTGAAATCGAGCATGACATGCTGCAACTGTTTGTAGAACACTGATGTTTTCTTTAAAAACAACGAGTACAACTTTGGCGAACATGCACGCACTGACCTAACACCTACTACAAAGCCGAAGTTGCGGATCTACAAGAGCGATGAACTCACCATCCACTAAAGTAATAACCCACTTAGCCATTCATTATAAAACACTAAAGTTCTTTCGCAATATTTTTATTTTATGCTTAATAGTAAAGCAATGTTCAAACTTCAAAGTACTCACCGCATTATTTGTTGGGAAACGTAGTGAAAAATAAAAAGTTCCGTACCTACGTACAAACCAAGGATCACTATGAAGATGCAAAGAGGTTCATATCTGATCTTTACCAACGAACACAGGAGAGGGAAGAGATGGTGAAGACCATTGGTGCAGATTCCCGCAGCTATACGATCAAACTCCCAACCGCGAGAATTTTCTCACTCGAACAAGGATCAAAGTGATGATCCCTTTGCCGGTATCGACGCCATACGAGATCATCAATCCAGCAAAGCTTCGCCGTCCAGAATGAAACGACACGGAGAACTAGAGGTAGCGGCGGAGGAACTTTTCCCAAGAGAGAGAGAGAGAGAGAGAGAGAGAGAGAGAGAGAGAGGGTAACCAGCAAGCACAATCAGGGCTGCAAGAAATTGCACGAAACCATCACTTGAAGGCTTGGTTTGCAGAAAACACTACGCTACATTTTTGTTGCAGAAGACACCATGTCTAGCGTAATCATTTTGCAAAAACCACTAATCGGCGGAATTGGCTCTGTTGAGCGCGTTTATGACAGATGGGACCCGTTTTCTGCTTACGTGCCGTAACTTTTTGTGCCAGATAGGTTTTAATCAAAAGTTACAAACTAGTCCCTACAAGTTTACATAAACACCCCTGCATCAAAAATGTAAAACGCAATTAGCTCCGAACATGCAACACATCGCCCAGGGGCTCTGTTCGCTGGCTTTGGGCGGCACCCATGGAGGATTGGAGCGGCAGTGGACCTCGCCGGTGGAAGGAGGCAATGGGAGAAGGAGGATGACAATAGGGGCGAGCCCAATCTGGATCTCGACGACGACCAGAGTGAGCCGCTGCAGGCGCACCCTGTCCTGCTACATCGGCGGCCGCCGGACCGTCGATGAACGACAGCTCGCCCCTGCTGCTCCCTTCGTCGTCCTCCCGCACTCTTCTTTCCCAGGTCGTCTCCCCTGCCTCCCGGGCTCTTCTTCCCCAGGACAGCCTTGCTGCTCCTGTTGCCGCCCCGGCTGCCCCAGTCGCAGCGCCCATGTTGAGGAACGACAACAAGGACTCCTGTGGTGGCCTTCCTGCCGGTGCCAGGCTCTGGCACTGACCCTGGCCTTCTCTTCTTTGTTTCCGTTCCATCCCATGGTCAGCGGGGCCATGGATGTTGTAGCCCCTAACACTCACCACGCCGAGCTGGCCGGGGCATTCCCAGCGGATCTGGTGTCAGGCGGGCACAGTGGAGGCGGATGTGGCCGGATCCGGCATGGGGAACGACAACGGCGGCCCGGGGAGGGAGTGGCGGCGCCGAGATCGTGGGCACACTTGCCTATTGCGGTGGGAGGAGGGGTTGGGATCGAGGGGAAGGAATGTGCTGTGGTTCGAGGGCCTAGGAAGCAGGGGGAAGAAAGTTGGGGGCATTTTGGCATTAAACCTAATCTGTTATGCCACGTAAGCAGAAAATGGGTCCCATATGTCATAAACACACTTAAGAGAGCCAAATCCGTCGATCAGTGGTTTTTGCAAAAAGATTACACTAGACATGGTGTCTTCTTCAATGAAAATGTAGCGTAGTGTTTTTTGCAAACCTAGCCTTCAAAGTGGTGGTTTCCTGCAATTTACTCCAGGGTTGCCCCTCACATATATATATAGGCGCTGGGGGAGGGGCTCCTCCTCTTAGGGCCACTGCACCTAGGGGTGTGCCCCCTCCCAAAACCCTGGCCACCACCAAGTGGCTTGGTCCCCAAGGCAAATTAAAAGGGACACCCCACTATTGGACCCCTTAGTCCCATGTGGTTGTCTTCCACTTGGGCCTAGCCAAGGGAGCATCCCATGGTGACCTTTGGGACTTCCTGGAAGGTTCCAAAAAATCCCTGACCTTCTGGTGGTCTTTTGAGTCCTTCGGACTTCCCCACTTTACTAATTTTTTTCGGTTTTCTTTGAAAACCTTTTGGTTTTCTCTCTAAAACAATTTTGATCTTCCCGGAACTTTTCCAATATAGTTCTCTTGCTTTCCTAACACTTCTAGTACTCAAAAAATCGATGACCCTTAAGCTTGTGACCCCGCGGGTTCAGTGATCTGCAGACATGACCCGTCATTTTATCTAGTCAATAATCAGTAGTGGGATCAAGGCATCCATATTGACTCCTACACATACACGAATTATACTCAAGTGGACCTCGTACACCATTCCCTTTGCTTCACGATATAACAAAACCCCGAGGTGAGACTTTCGGTATCCATGTGAAGCAACAACTATTGGGGAATGTAGTAATTTCAAAAAATTTCCTACGCACACGCAAGATCATGGTGATGTATAGCAACAAGAGGAGAGAGTGTGTCTACGTACCCTCTTAGACCGAAAGCGGAAGCATTAGCACAACACGGTTGATGTAGTCGTACGTCTTCACGGCCTGACCGATCAAGCACCGAAAGCACGACACCTCCGAGTTCTTGCACATGTTCATCTCGATGACGTCCCTTGAACTCCGATCCAACCGAGCTTCGAGGGAGAGTTCTGTCAGCACGACGGCGTGGTGACGATGATGATGTTCTACCGACGTAGGGCTTCGCCTAAGCACCATTATGATATTATCGAGGAGGACTATGGTGGAGGGGGGCACCTCACACGGCTAAGAGATCAATGATCAATTGTTGTGTCTATGGGGTGCCCCCCTCCCCCGTATATAAAGGAGTGGAGGAGGGGGCCGGCCAAGGCGAGGAGGCGCGCCCAAGGGGGGAGTCCTACTCCCACCGGGAGTAGGACTCCTCCTTTTCCTATGTGGAGAGGGAGAGGGAAGGAAGAGGAAGGAGGGAGGAAGGAAAGGGGGGCCGCCCCCCTCCCAATTAGGATTGGGCTTGGGGGGGAGGAGGGGGGCGCCCCCTCCCTTGCTCCTTTCCCTTCCTTTCCACTAAAGCCCATTAAGGCCCATATACCTCCCGGGGGGTTCCGATAACCTCCCAAAGCTCCGGTATTGTCCCAATCTCACCCGGAACCATTCCAGTGTCCAAATGTAGTCGTCCAATATATCGATCTTTATGTCTCGACCATTTCGAGACTCCTCGTCATGTCCCCGATCTCATCCGGGACTCCGAACAACCTTCAGTACATCAAAACACATAAACTCATAATATAACGGTCACTTAACTTTAAGCGTGCGGACCCTACGGGTTCGAGAACTATGTAGACATGACCGAGACACGTCTCTGGTCAATAACCAATAGCGGAACCTGGATGCTCATATTGGCTCCTACATATTCTACGAAGATCTTTATTGGTCAAACCGCATAACAACATACGTTGTTCCCTTTGTCATCGGTATGTTACTTGCCCGAGATTCGATCGTCGGTATCTCAATACCTAGTTCAATCTCATTACCGGCAAGTCTCTTTACTTGTTACGTAATGCATCATCCTGTAATTAACTCATTAGCTACATTGCTTGCAAGGCTTATAGTGATGTATATTACCGAGAGGGCCCAGAGATACCTCTCCGACAATCGGAGTGACAAATCCTAATCTAGAAATACGTCAACTCAACAAGTACCTTCAGAGACACCTGTAGAGCACCTTTATAATCACCCAGTTACGTTGTGACGTTTGGTAGCACACAAAGTGTTCCTCCGGTAATCGGGAGTTACATAATCTCATAGGCATATGTGTTGGGGAACGTAGTAATTTCAAAAAAAATTTCCTACGCACACACAAGATCATGGTGATGCATAGCAACGAGAGGGGAGAGTGTTGTCCACGTACCCTCGTAGACCGAAAGCGGAAGCGTTAGAACAACGCGGTTGATGTAGTCGTACGTCTTCACGGCCCGACCAATCAAGCACCGAAACTACGGCACCTCCGAGTTCTAGCACACGTTCAGCTCGATGACATTCCCTGTACTCCGAACCAGCAGAATGTCGGGGAAGAGTTCCGTCAGCACGACGGCGTGGTGATGATCTTGATGTTCTACAGTCGCAGGGCTTCGCCTAAGCACCACTACAATATTATCGAGGAATATGGTGGAGGGGTGCACCGCACACGGCTAAGAGATCAAGAGATCAATTGTTGTGTCTTTGAGGAATATGTGTATCACTATGATCAAGATTCAGTAAACCATCACCATTGGGTGTATGACCATAGAAGGTTTTATTCATGTAAAAAGAATAACAATTTATTCTCTATCTTAGATGAATAATCGTATCGCAATAAACATGATCTTATCATATTTATGCTCAACGCAAACACCAAATAACATTTATTTGGGTTTAACACTAATCTTGAAAATATAGGGAGTGTGTGATGATGATCATATCAATCTTGGAACTACTTCCAACACTCATCGTCACTTCCCCTTCAACTAGTCTCTGTTTATTCTGTAACTCCTGTTTCGAGTTACTAATCTTAGCAACCGAACAAGTATCAAATACTCAGGGGCTACTATAAACACTAGTAAGGCACACATCAATAACCTGTATATCAAATATACCCTTGT
Source organism: Triticum dicoccoides (assembly GCF_002162155.2). Lineage (NCBI taxonomy): Eukaryota > Viridiplantae > Streptophyta > Magnoliopsida > Poales > Poaceae > Triticum > Triticum dicoccoides. The sequence goes on along the minus strand of NC_041381.1, from coordinate 603,855,525 downwards.
TCAATTTACCATCCTTCTTATCCACCAAATATTCAGGGCATTTCCGCTTCCAGTGACCATTTCCTTTGCAGTGTAAGCACTCAGTTTCAGGCTTTGGTCGAGCTTTGGGCTTCTTCGCAGGAGTGACAACTTGCTTGTCATTCTACTTGAAGTTCCCTTTCTTTCCCTTTGCCCTTCCCTTGAAACTAGTGGTCTTGTCAATCATCAACACTTGATGCTCTTTCTTGATTTCTACCTTCGTTGATCACGAAGAGCTCGGGAACCGTTTTCGTCATCCCTTGCATACTATAGTTCATCACGAAGTTCTAGTAACTTGGTGATGGTGACTAGAGAACTCTGTCAATCACTATCTTATCTGGAAGATTAACTCCCACTTGATTCAAGCGATTGTAGTACCCAGACAATCTGAGCACATGCTCACTAGTTGAGCGATTCTCCTCCATCTTTTAGCTATAGAACTTGTTGGAGACTTCATATCTCTCAACTCGGGTATTTGCTTGGAATATTAACTTCAATTCCAGGAACATCTCATATGGTCCATGACATTCAAAATGTCTTTGAAGTCCCGATTCTAAGCCGTTAAGCATGGTGCACTAAACTATCAAGTAGTCATCATATTGAGCTAGCCAAACGTTCATAACGTCTGCATCTGCTCCTGCAATAGGTCTGTCACCTAGCGGTGCATTAAGGATATAATTCTTCTGTGCAGCAATGAGGATAAACCTCAGATCACGGATCCAATCCACATCATTGCTACTAACATCTTTCAACACAGTTTTCTCTAGGAACATATCAAAATAAACATATGAAAGCAACAACGCGAGCTATTGATCTACAACATAATTTGCAAAGTACTACCAGGACTAAGTTCATGATAAATTTAAGTTCAATTAATCATATTACTTAAGAACTCCCACTTAGACAAACATCTCTCTAGTCATCCAAGTGATCACGTGATCCAAATCAACTAAACCATGTCAGATCATCACGTGGGATGGAGTAGTTTTCAATGGTGAACATCACTATGTTGATCATATCTACTATATGATTCACGTTCGACCTTTCGGTCTCCGTGTTCCGAGGCCATATCTGTATATGCTAGGCTCGTCAAGTTTAACCTGAGTATTCCGCGTGTGCAACTGTTTTGCACCCGTTGTATTTGAACGTAGAGCCTATCACACCCGATCATCACGTGGTGTCTCAGCACAAAGAACTTTCGCAACGGTGCATACTCAGGGAGAACACTTCTTGATAATTAGTGAGAGATCATCTTAAAATGCTACCGTCAATCAAAGCAAGATAAGATGCATAAAGCATAAACATCACATGCAATCAATATAAGTGATATGATACGGCCATCATCATCTTGTGCTCGTGATCTAAATCTCCGAAGCACCGTCGTGATCACCATCGTCACTGGCGTGACACCTTGATCTCCGTCGTAGCATCGTTGTCGTTTCGCCATCTATTGCTTCTACGACTATCGCTACCGCTTAGTGATAAACTAAAGCAATTACAGGGCGCTTGCATTTCATACAATAAAGCGACAACCATATGGCTCCTGCTAGTTGCCGATAACTCGGTTACAAAACATGATCATCTCATACAATAAAATATAGCATCACATCTTGACCATATCATATCACAACATGCCCTGCAAAAACAAGTTAGACGTCCTCTACTTTGTTGTTGCAAATTTTACGTGGCTGCTACGGGCTGAGCAAGAACCGTTCTTAACTACGCATCAAAACGACAACGATAGTTCGTCAAGTTAGTGCTGTTTTAACCTTCTCAAGGACCGGGCGTAGCCACACTCGGTTCAACTAAAGTTGGAGAAACTGACACCTGCCAGCCACCTATGTGCAAAGCACGTCGGTAGAACCAGTCTCGCGTAAGCGTACGCGTAATGTCGGTCCAGGCCGCTTCATCCAACAATACCGCCGAACCAAAGTATGACATGCTGGTAAGCAGTATGACTTCTATCGCCCACAACTCACTTGTGTTCTACTCGTGCATATAACATCTACGCATAAAACCTGGCTCGGATGCCACTGTTGGGGAACATAGTAATTTCGAAAAAAAATCCTACGCACACGCAAGATGATGGTGATGCATAGCAATGAGAGGGGAGAGTTTTGTCCACGTACCCTCGTAGACCGAAAGTGGAAGCGTTAGAACAACACGGTTGATGTAGTCGTACGTCTTCACGACCCGATCGATCAAGCACCGAAACTACGGCACCTCCGAGTTCTAGTACACGTTCAGCTCGATGACATTCCCCGTACTCCGATCCAGCAGAATGTCGGAGATGATGTTCTACCGTCACAGGGCTTCGCCTAAGCACCGCTACAATATTATTGAGGACTATGGTGGAGGGGGGCACCGCACACGGCTAAGAGATCAAGAGATCAATTGTTGCGTCTTTGGGGTGCCCCCCTGCCCCCGTATATAAAGGAGCAAGGGGGGAGGCGGCCGGCCAAGTAGGAGGGTGCGCCAAGGGGGGAGTCCTACTCCCACCGGGAGTAGGACTCCTCCTTTCCTTGTTGGAGTAGGAGAGAAGAAAGAGGAGGAGAGGGA
>NC_041381.1:603847942-603852692 GCF_002162155.2 Triticum dicoccoides | reverse complement strand
GCAGGTCTCCTTCCTTTTGGCCTCTCTCCTCTATTCCGGTATGGCCCAATAATGCCCATATACTCCCCGGCGAATTCTCGTAACTCTCCGGTACTCCGAAAAATACCCGAATCACTTGGAACCTTTTATGTCTCGATCATTTAGAGACTCCTCGTCATGTCCCCGATCTCATCCGGGACTCCGAACTCCTTCGGTACATCAAAACTCATAAACTCGTAATATAACTGTCAACGAAACCTTAAGCGTGCGGACCCTACGGGTTCGAGAACTATGTAGACATGACCGAGACACGTTTCCGGTCAATAACCAATAGCGGAACCTGGATGCTCATATTGGCTCCTACATATTCTACGAAGATCTTTATCGGGCAAACCGCATAACAACATTCGTTGTTCCTTTTGTCATTGGTATGTTACTTTCCAGAGATTCGATTGTTGGTATCCCAATACCTAGTTCAATCTTGTTACCGGCAAGTCTCTTTACTCGTTATGTAATGCATCATTCCGTAACTAACTTATTAGTTACATTGCTTGCAAGGCTTATAGTGAGTTGCATTACCGAGAGGGCCCATAGATACCTCTCCGACAATCGGAGTGACAAATCCTAATCTCGAAATACGCCAACTCAACATGTACCTTTGGAGACACCTGTAGAGCTCCTCTATAATCACCAAGTTACGTTGTGACGTTTGGTAGCACACAAAGTGTTCCTCCGGTAAACGGGAGTTGCATAATCTCATAGTTATAGGAACATGTATAAGTCATGAAGAAAGCAATAACAACATACTAAACGATCAAGTGCTAAGCTAACAGAATGGGTCAAGTCAATCACATCATTCTCCTAACGATGTGATCCCGTTAATCAAATGACAACTCATGTACATGGCTAGGAAACTTAACCATCTTTGATTCATGAGCTAGTCAAGTAGAGGCATACTAGTGACACTATGTTTGTCTATGGATTCACACATGTATCAAGTTTCCGGTTAATACAATTCTAGCATCAATAATAAACATTTATCATGAAATAAGGAAATAAATAATAACTATATTACTGCCTCTAGGGCATATTTCCTTCAGTCTCCCACTTGCACTAGAGTCAATAATCTAGGTCACATCGCCATGTGATTTAACACCAATATTCATATTTGTATATGATTAACACCCATAGTTCACATCGTCATGTGACCAACACCAAAAGGGTTTACTAGAGTCAATAATCTAGTTCACATTGCTATGTGATTAACATGCAAAGAGTAATAAGGTGTGATCATGTTTTGCTCGTGAGAGAAGCTTAGTCAACGGGTCTGTTACATTCAAAGTCGTGTGTATTTTGCAAATATTCTATGTCTACAATGCTCTGCACGGAGCTACTCTAGCTAATTGCTCCCACTTTCAATATGTATCCAGATTAAGACTTAGAGTCATCTGGATCTGTGCCAAAACTTGTATCGACGTAAACCTTTACGATGAACCTTTTGTCACCTCCATGATCGAGAAACATATCCTTATTCCACTAAGGATAATTTTGACCAATGTCCACTGATCTACTCCTAGATCACTATTGTACTCCCTTGCCAAACCAAGGCAGAGTATACAATAGGTCTGGTACACAGCATAGCATACTTTATAGAACCTATGACTGAGGCATAGGGAATGACTTTTCATTCTCTTTCTATTTCCTGCCGTGGTCGGGCTTTGAGTCTTACTCAACTTCACACCTTGCAACACAGGCAAGAACTCCTTCTTTGACTGTTCCATTTTGAATTACTTCAAAATCTTATCAAGGTATGTACTCATTGAAAAATCTTATCAAGTGTCTTGATCTATCTCTATAGATCTTGATGCTCAATGTGTAAGCAGCTTTACCGAGGTCTTTCTTTGAAAAACTCTTTTCAAATACTCCTTTATGCTTTCCAGAAAATTCTACATTATTTCCGATCAACAATATGTTATTCACATATACTTATCAGAAATGTTGTAGTTCTTCCACTCACTTTCTTGTAAATACATGCTTCTTCAAAAGTCTGTATAAAACCATATGCTTTGATCAACTCATCAAAGCATATAGTCCAACTCCGAGATGCTTGCACCAGTCCATAGATGGATCACTGGAGCTTGCACACTTTTTTAGCACCTTTAGGATTGACAAAATCTTCTGGTTGCATCATATACAACTTCTTCTTTAATAAATCCATTAAGGAATGTAGTTTTGACATCCATTTGCCAAATTTCATAAAATATGGCAATTGCTAACATGATTCGGACAGACTTAAGCATCACAACGAGTGAGAAAATCTCATCGTAGTCAACACCTTGAACTTTGTCGAAAAACTTTTTGCGACAAGTCGAGCTTTGTAGATAGTAAAACTACTATCATCGTCTGTCTTCCTCTTGAAGATCCATTTATTTTCTATGGCTTGCCGATCATCGGGCAAGTCCACCAAAGTCCACACTTTGTTCTCATACATGGATCCCATCTTAGATTTTATGGCTTCAAGGCATTTCATAGAATCTGGGCTCATCATTGCTTCCTCATAGTTCGTAGATTCATCATGGTCTAGTAACATGACTTCCAGAACAGGATTACAGTACCACTCTGGTGCAGACCGTACTTTGGAAGACCTACGTGGTTCTGTAGTAACTTGATCTGAAGTTTCATGATCATCATCATTAGCTTCCTCACTAATTGGTGTAGGAATCACTGGAACTAATTTCCTGTGATGAACTACTTTCCAATTAGGGAGCAGGTACAATTACCTTATCAAGCTCTACTTTCCTCCCACTCACTTCTTTCAAGAGAAACTCCTTCTCTAGAAAGGATCCGAATTTAGCAACAAAAGTCTTGCCTTCAGATCTGTGATAGAACGTGTACCCAATAGTTTCCTTTGGGTATCCTATGAAGAAATATTTCTCCGATTTGGGTTCGAGCTTATCTGGTTGAAACCTTATCACATAAGCATCGCAACTTCAAACTTTAAGAAACGACAAATTAGGTTTATTGCCAAACCATAGTTCATATGGTGCCGTCTCAATGGATTTAGATGGTGCCCTATTTTAACGTGAATGCAGCTATCTCTAATGCATAACCCCAAAACAATATTGGTAAATCGGTAAGAGACATCATTGATCGCACCATATCAAATAAAGTGCGGTTATGACGTTCGGGCACACCGTTACGCTGTGGTGTTCCAGGTGGCATGAGTTTGTGAAACTATTTAACATTGTTTAAAATGAAGGCCAAACTCGTAACTCAAATATTCTTCTCTATGATCAGATTGTAGAAACTTTTATTTTCTTGTTACGATGATTCTCCACTTCACTCTGAAATTCTTTGAACTTTTCAAATGTTTCAGACTTGTGCTTCATTAAGTAGATATACACATATCTGCTCAAATCATCTGTGAAGGTCAGAAAATAACGATACCCCGCCACGAGCATCAACACTCATTGGACCGCATACATTGGTATGTACTATTTCCAACAAGTTAGTAGCTCGTTCCATTGTTCCGAAGAACGGAGTTTTAGTCATCTTGCCCAAAAGGCACGGTTCGCAAGCATCAAATGAATCCTAACCAAGTGATTCTAAAAATTCATCTTTATGGAGTTTCTTCATGCGCTTTACACCGATATGACCCAAATGGCAGTGCGACAAATAAGTTGCACTATCATTATTAACTTTGCATCTTTTAGCATCAACATTATGAATATGTGTATCACTATGATCAAGATTCAATAAAGCATCACCATTGGGTGTATGACCATAGAAGGTTTTATTCATGTAAAAAGAATAACAATTTATTCTCTATCTTAGATGAATAATCATATCGCAATAAACATGATCTTATCATATTTATGCTCAACGCAAACACCAAATAACATTTATTTGGGTTTAACACTAATCTCGAAAATATAGGGAGTGTGTGATGATGATCATATCAATCTTGGAACTACTTCCAACACTCATCGTCACTTCCCCTTCAACTAGTCTCTGTTTATTCTGTAACTCCTATTTCGAGTTACTAATCTTAGCAACCGAACAAGTATCAAATACTCAGGGGCTACTATAAACACTAGTAAGGCACACATCAATAACATGTATATCAAATATACCCTTGTTCAATTTGCCATCCTTCTTATCCACCGAATATTCAGGGCATTTCCGCTTCCAGTTACCATTTCCTTTGCAGTGTAAGCACTCAGTTTCAGGCTTTGGTCCAGCTTTGGGCTTCTTCGCAGGAGTGACAACTTGCTTGTCATTCTACTTGAAGTTCCCTTTCTTTCCCATTGCCCTTCTCTTGAAACTAGTGGTCTTGTCAATCATCAACACTTGGTGCTCTTTCTTGATTTCTACCTTCGTTGATCACGAAGAGCTCGGGAATCATTTTCGTCATCCCTTGCATACTATAGTTCATCACGAAGTTCTAGTAACTTGGTGATGGTGACTAGAGAACTCTGTCAATCACTATCTTATCTGGAAGATTAACTCCCACTTGATTCAAGCGATTGTAGTACCCAGACAATCTGAGCACATGCTCACTAGTTGAGCGATTCTCCTCCACCTTTTAGCTATAGAGCTTGTTGGAGACTTCATATCTCTCAACTCGGGTATTTTCTTGAAATATTAAGTTCAATTCCTGGAACATCTCATATGGTCCATGACGTTCAAAACATCTTTGAAGTCCCGATTCTAAGCCGTTAAGCATGGTGCACTAAACTATCAAGTAGTCATCATATTGAGCTAGCCAAAC
>NC_041381.1:603847281-603847932 GCF_002162155.2 Triticum dicoccoides | reverse complement strand
TTCATAACGTCTGCATCTGCTCCTGCAATAGGTCTGTCACCTAGCGGTGCATTAAGGACACAATTCTTCTGTGCAACAATGAGGATAAACCTCAGATCACGGATCCAATCCGCATCATTTCTACTAACATCTTTCAACACAGTTTTCTCTAGGAACATATCAAAATAAACATATGAAAGCAACAACGCGACCTATTGATCTACAACGTAATTTGAAAAATACTATCAGGACTAAGTTCATGATAAATTTAAGTTCAATTAATCATATTACTTAAGAACTCCCACTTAGACAGACATCTCTCTAGTCATCTAAGTGATCACGTGATCCAAGTCAACTAAACCATGTCCGATCATCACGTGAGATGGAGTAGTTTTCAATGGTGAACAACACTATGTTGATCATATCTATTATATGATTCACGTTGGGCCTTTCGGTCTCCGTGTTCTGATGCCAGATCTATATATGCTAGGCTCGTCAAGTTTAACCTGAGTATTCCGCGTGTGCAACTGTTTTGCACCCGTTGTATTTGAACGTAGAGCCTATCACACCCGATCATCACGTGGTGTCTTAGCACGAAGAACTTTCGCAACGGTGCATACTCAGGGAGAACACTTCTTGATAATTAGTGAGAGATCATCTTAAAATGCTACC
>NC_041381.1:603833485-603844681 GCF_002162155.2 Triticum dicoccoides | reverse complement strand
AAATCTCTATGTCTCCCACCTGGACTTGGTCCCGGATGGAATTGAAGTGTCTCTTGATGTTCTTGGTTCTCTTGTGAAATCTGGATTCCTTTGCCAAGGCAATTGCACCAGTATTGTCACAAAAGATTTTCATTGGACCCGATGCACTAGGTATGACACCTAGATCGGATATGAACTCCTTCATCCAGACTCCTTCATTTGCTTCTTCCGAAGCAGCTATGTACTCCGCTTCACATGTAGATCCCGCCACGACGCTTTGTTTAGAACTGCACCAACTGACAGCTCCACCGTTCAATATAAACACGATCCGGTTTGCGATTTAGAATCGTCCGGATCAGTGTCAAATCTTGCATTGACGTAACCATTTATGACTAGCTCTTTGTCACCTCCATAAATGAGAAACATATCCTTAGTCCTTTTCAGGTATTTCAGGATGTTCTTGACCGATGTCCAGTGATCCACTCCTGGATTACTTTGGTACCTCCCGGCTGAACTAATATCAAGGCACACATCATGTCTGGTACACAACATTGCACACATGATAGAGCCTATGGCTGAAGCATAGGGAAATTATTTCATTTTCTCTCTATCTTCTACAATGGTCGGGCATTCAGTCTGACTCAATTTCACACCTTGTATTACATGCAAGAATCCTTTCTTTGCTTGATCCATTTTGAACTTTTTCAAAACTTTATCAAGGTATGTACTTTGTGAAAGTCCAATTAAGCGTCTTGATCTATCTCTATAGATCTTGATGCCCAATATGTAAGCAGCTTCACCGAGGTCTTTCATTGAAAAACTTTTATTCAAGTATCCTTTTATGCTATCCAGAAATTCTATATCATTTCCAATCAATAATATGTCGTCCACATATAATTTTAGAAATGCTACAGAGCTCCCACTCACTTTCTTGTAAATACAGGCTTCCCCAAAAGTCTGTATAAAACCATATGCCTTGACCACACTATCAAAGCGTTTATTCCAACTCCGAGAGGCTTGCACTAGTCCATAAATGGATCACTAGAGCTTGCACACTTTGTTAGCATCCTTGGATCGACAAAACCTTCTAGTTGCATCATATACAACTCTTCTTCCAGAAATCCATTCAGGAATGCAGTTTTGACATCCATTTGCCAAATTTCATAATCATAAAATGCAGCAATTGCTAACATGATTCAGACAGACTTAAGCATCGCTACGGGTGAGAAAGTCTCGTCGTAGTCAACCCCTTGAACTTGTCGAAAACCTTTCGCAACAAGTCGAGCTTTGTAGACAGTAACATTACCATCAGCGTCAGTCTTCTTCTTGAAGATCCATTTATTCTCGATGGCTTGCCGATCATCGGGCAAGTCAACCAAAGTCCTCACTTTGTTCTCATACATGGATCCCATCTCAGATTTCATGGCCTCAAGCCATTTTGCGGAATCTGGGCTCATCATCGCTTCCGCATAGTTCATAGGTTCGCCATGGTCAAGTAACATGACCAACAGAATAGGATTTCCGTACCACTCCGGTGCGGATCTTACTCTGGTTGACCTACGAGGTTCGGTAGTAAATTGATCTGAAGTTTCATGATCAATATCATCAAGTTCCTCACTAATTGGTGTAGTCGTCACAAGAACCGGTTTCTGTGATTAACTATTTTCCAATAAGGGAGCAGGTACAGTTACCTCATCAAGTTCTACTTTCCTCCCACTCACTTCTTTCGAGAGAAACTCCTTCTCTAGAAAGGATCCATTCTTTGCAACAAATATCTTGCCTTCGGATCTGTGATAGAAGGTGTACCCAACATTTTCCTTTGGGTATCCTATGAAGACACATTTCTCCGATTTGGGTTCGAGCTTATCAGGTTGAAGTTTTTTCACATAAACATCGCAGACCCAAACTTTAAGAAATGGCAACTTTGGTTTCTTGCCAAACCACAGTTCATAAGGTGTCGTCTCAACGGATTTTGATGGTGCCCTATTTAACGTGAATGTGGTCGTCTCTAAAGCATAACCCCAAAGCGATAGAGGTAAATCAGTAAGAGACATCATAGATCGCACCATATCTAGTAAAGTACGATTACGACGTTCGGACACACCATTATGCTGTGGTGTTCCGGGTGGCGTGAGTTGCGAAACTATTCTGCATTGTTTCAAATGTAGACGAAACTTGTAACTCAAATATTCTCCTCCTCGATCAGATCGTAGAAACTTTATTTTCTTGTTACGATTATTTTCAACTTCACTCTGAAATTGTTTGAACTTTTCAAATGTTTCAGACTTATGTTTCATTAAGTAGATATACCCATATCTGCTCAAATCATCTGCGAAGGTGAGAAAATAACGATACCTGCCACGAGCCTCAACATTCATTGGACCACATACATCAGTATGTATGATTTCCAACAAATCAGTTGCTCGCTCCATAGTTCCGGAGAACGGCGTTTTAGTCATCTTGCCCATGAGGCATGGTTCGCAAGTACCAAGTGATTCATAATCTAGTGATTCCAAAAGTCCATCAGTATGGAGTTTCTTCATGCACTTTACACCAATATGACCTAAACGACAGTGCCACAAATAAGTTGCACTATCATTATCAACTCTGCATCTTTTGGCTTCAACATTATGAATATGTGTATCACTACTATCGAGATTCACCAAAAATAGACCACTCTGTAAGGGTGCATGACCATAAAAGATATTACTCATATAAATAGAACAACAATTATTCTCAGATTTAAATGAATAACCATCTCGCATCAAACAAGATCCAGATATAATGTTCATGCTCAACGTGGCACCAAATAACAATTATTTAGGTCTAAAACTAATCCCAAAGGTAGATGTAGAGGTAGCATGCCGACGACGATCACATCGACTTTGGAACCATTTCCCACGCGCATCGTCACCTCGTCCTTAGCCAGTGTCCGCTTAATCCGTAGTCCCTATTTCGAGTTGCAAATATTAGCAACAGAACCAATATCAAATACCCAGGTGCTACTGCGAGCTCTGGTAAGGTACACATCAATAACATGTATATCACATATACCATTGTTCACCTTGCCATCCTTCTTATCTATCAAATACTTGGGGCAGTTCCACTTCTAGTGACCAGTATGCGTGTAGTAGAAGCACTCAGTCTGAGGCTTAGGTCCATACTTGGGTTTCTTCTCTTGAGCAGCAACTTGTTTCCTGTTCTTCTTGAAGTTCCCCTTCTTTTTCCCTTTACCCTTTTTCTTGAAATTGGTGATCTTATTGACCATCAACACTTGATGCTCCTTCTTGATTTCTACCTCCGCAGCCTTTATCATTGTGAAGAGCTCGGGAATTGTCTTATCCATCCCTTGCATATTATAGTTCATCATGAAGCTCTTGTAGCTTGGTGGCAGTGATTGAAGAATTCTATCAATGACGCTATCATCCGGAAGATTAACTCCCAGTTGAATCAAGTGATTGTTATACCCAGACATTCTGAGTATATGCTCACTGATAGAACTATTCTCCTCCATCTTGCAGCTGTAGAACTTATTGGAGACTTCATATCTCTCAATCCGGGCATTTGCTTGAAATATTAACTTCAACTCCTGGAACATCTCATATGCTCCATGACGTTCAAAACATCGTTGAAGTCCCGGTTCTAAGCCGTAAAGCATGGCACACTGAACTATCGAGTAGTCATCAGCTTTGCTCTGCCAGACGTTCATAACATCTGGTGTTGCTCCTGCAGCAGGTTTGGCACATAGCGGTGCTTCCAGGACGTAATTCTGCTGTGCAACAATGAGGATAATCCTCAAGTTATGGACCCAGTCCATGTAATTGCTACCATCATCTTTCAACTTCTCTTTCTCAAGGAACGCATTAAAATTCAATGGAACAACAACACGGGCCATCTATCTACAATACACATAGACACGCAAAATACTATCAGGTACTAAGTTCATGATAAATTTAAGTTCAATTAATCATATTACTTAAGAACTCCCACTTAGAAAGACATCCATCTAATCATCTAAGTGATCACGTGATCCAAATCAACTAAACCATAACCGATCATCACGTGAAATGGAGTAGTTTTCAATGGTGAACATCACTATGTTGATCATATCTACTATATGATTCACGCTCGACCTTTCGGTCTCAGTGTTCCAAGGCCATATCTGCATATGCTAGGCTCGTCAAGTTTAACCTGAGTATTCTGTGTGTGCAAAACTGGCTTGCACCCGTTGTAGATGGACGTAGAGCTTATCACACCCGATCATCACGTGGTGTCTGGGCACGGCGAACTTTGGCAACGGTGCATACTCAGGGAGAACACTTTTATCTTGAAATTTAGTGAGAGATCATCTTATAATGCTACCGTCAATCAAAGCAAGATAAGATGCATAAAAGATAAACATCACATGCAATCAATATAAGTGATATGGTATGGCCATCATCATCTTGTGCTTGTGATCTCTATCTCCGAAGCACCATCATGATCACCATTGTCACCGGCGCGACACCTTGATCTCCATCGTAGTATCGTTGTCGTCTCGCCAACTATTGCTTCTACAACTATCGCTACCTCTTAGTGATAAAGTAAATCAATTACAGGGCAATTGCATTGCATACAATAAAGCGACAACCATTTGGCTCCTGCTAGTTGCCAATAACTCGGTTACAAAACATGATCATCTCATATAATAAAATATAGCATCACGTCTTGACCATATCACATCACAACATACCCTGCAAAAACAAGTTAGACGTTCTCTACTTTGTTGTTGCAAGTTTTACGTGGCTGCTACGGGCTTAGCAAGAACCTTCTTACCTACGCATCAAAACCACAATGATAGTTTGTCAAGTTAGTGTTGTTTTAACCTTCTAAAGGACCGGGCGTAGCCACACTCGGTTCAACTAAAGTTGGAGAAACTGACACCCGCCAGCCACCTGTGTGCAAAGCACATCGGTAGAACCAGTCTCACGTAAGCGAACGCGTAATGTCGGTCCGGGCCGCTTCATCCAACAATACTGCTGAACCAAAGTATTACGTGCTGGTAAGCATTATGACTTGTATCGCCCACAATTCACTTGTGTTCTACTCGTGCATATAACATCAACGCATAAAACCTGGCTCTGATGCCACTGTTGGGGAACGTAGTAATTTCAAAAAAATTCCTACGCACACGCAAGATCATGGTGATGTATAACAACGAGAGGAGAGAGTGTGTCTACGTACCCTCATAGACCGAAAGCAGAAGCGTTAGCACAACGCGGTTGATGTAGTCGTATGTCTTAATGACCCGACTGATCAAGCATCGAAAGCACGGCACCTCCGAGTTCTTGCACACGTTCAGCTCGATGACGTCCCTCGAACTCCGATCCAGCCGAGCTTCGAGGGAGAGTTCCATCAGCACGACGGTGTGGTGATGATGATGATGTTCTACCGACGCAGGGCTTCGCCTAAGCACCGCTACGATATTATCAAGGAAGACTATGGTGGAGGGGGGCACCGCACACGGCTAAGAGATCAATGATCGATTGTTGTGTCTATGGGGTGCCCCGCTCCCCCGTATATAAAGGAGTGGAGGAGGGGGCCAGCCATGGGGAGGAGGCGCGCCCAAGGGGGGAGTCCTACTCCCACCGGGAGTAGGACTCCTCCTTTTCCTATTTGGAGAGGGAGAGGGAAGGAAGAGGAAGGAGGGAGGAAAGAAAGGGGGGCCGCCCCCCTCCCAATTCGGTTGGGCTTGGGGGGAGCCCCCTCCCTTTCTCCTTTCCCTTCGTTTCCACTAAAGCCCATTAAGGCCCATATACCTCCCGGGGGGGTTCCGATAACCTCCCGGGGCTCCGATATTGTCCCAATCTCACCCGGAACCATTCCGGTGTCCAAATATAGTCGTCCAATATATCGATCTTTATGTCTCAACCATTTCGAGACTCCTCTTCATGTCCGTGATCACATCCGGGACTCCGAACAACCTTCGGTACATCAAAACACATAAACTCATAATATAACCATCATCTAACTTTAAGCGTGCGGACCCAACGGGTTCGAGAACTATGTAGACATGATTGAGACACGTCTCTGGTCAATAACCAATAGTGGAACCTAGATGCTCATATTGGCCCCTACATATTCTATGAAGCTCTTTATCGGTCAAACCGCATAACAACATACGTTGTTCCCTTTGTCATCGGTATGTTACTTGCCCGAGATTCGATCGTCGGTATCTCAATACCTAGTTCAATCTCGTTACCGGCAAGTCTCTTTACTCTTAGGTAATGCATCATCCCGTAACTAACTCATTAGCTACATTGCTTGCAAGGCTTATAGTGATGTGCATTACCGAGAGGGCCCAGAGATACCTCTCCGACAATCGGAGTGACAAATCCTAATCTCGAAATACATCAACTCAACAAGTACCTTCGGAGACACCTGTAGAGCACCTTTATAGTCACCTAGTTACGTTGTGATGTTTGGTAGCACACAAAGTGTTCCTCGGTAATCGGGAGTTACATAATCTCATAGTCATAGGAACATGTATAAGTCATGAAGAAAGCAACAACAACATACTAAACGATCAAGTGCTAAGCTTAACGGAATGGGTCAAGTCAATCACATAATTCTCCTAATGATGTGATCCCGTTAATCAAATGACAACTCATGTTTATGGTTAGGAAACTTAACCATCTTTGATTCACGAGCTAGTCAAGTAGAGGCATACTAGTGACACTATGTTTGTCTATGAATTCACACATGTATTATGTTTCCGGGTAATACAATTCTAGCATGAATAATAAACATTTATAATGATATGATGAAATAAATAATAACTTTATTATTGCCTCTAGGGAATATTTCCTTAAACAACTTCACTACTAGGGAAAACCTTATAAACAGAAACTTACCAGCAGCGCGGTTTAAAAACAGACGCTACTACTACTTAGTAGTAGCGCTCTTTATAAACCCGTGCTACTAATATCCCAGTAGCAGTAGCGCACTAGGTGAAAAGAGCGCTACTACTAAAATTGCCAGGGCATTGCCTCCAAACTTGGTATAGTAGTAGCGCTCTTTTTGTAGACGTGCTACTGCTAATGTACTTAGAAGTAGCGCGTTTCACCAACACACACTACTGCTAAGTATCATCCCCTCTTGCAACTATGTTTAGTCCCATACTGCTAAGCGAACAGGGTGTTTACCACCTTAAATATGTTACTTCTCAAACTATCACAAAGCACTTGGTCTTCATTGAACTCTATATGTAGGATTTGTGGCCGCAATATGAATCTTCACCTGTACCTAAATAGGTGAGGATTCATGTTGACTATTTAGATTCTACACAAACAAATCATTCATGACCAATGTATTTTTTATTTTTATTTTTAGAAGCCGAGCCTTAGCAGTAGCGCGTTATCGTAGAAGGCGCTACTGCTACAGAGTTTAGTAGTAGCGCGTTTCCCTAAAGAGCGCTACAGCTAAAGTCATCCTATCTTCTCTGCCCTACCGGCCGCCCCTCACTCTCCCATCCACTCCCTCCTCCATCCCGCCACTGTCACCCCCTCCCTCCCTAGCTTCCTCCTCCATCTCCCTCCATCCGCCGTTGTCGCCCTCCCACCGTCACCGCCACTGAGGTAGCTCCCCCTCCTTCCCGCATCCTCCCTCCCTCCTCCTTCCCGCCTCCTCCCTCGTCCTTCCCGCCTCCTCCCTCCTTCCTACCCCTCTTACCTCCCTCCTTCCTACCCCTCGTTCCTCCCTCCCTTGTCTCTGTTCTTGTAGAATGTAGGTAATTTAAATGTAGATTTTAGAATGTAGACATTGTAGAATGTAGGTTTTTTAATAGAATAATTTTTTATACTATTTTAGGTGTTTTGAATAGAATAGGAAATTTTAGGTCTTTTGATTAGAAATTTTAGTAATGGAAATTTTTATTTGGTAGAATTTGAAATGGATGGATGGTTATATTGATGGATATATAGATAGATGGATGGATGGAAAGATGTTAGGGCTAGAACTACGGTATAGATAGGTAGAATGTAGGTGCTTAATATAACTAGTTTATTTATAGTAAGTGCTTAATATAACTAGTTTATTTATAATAAGTGCTTAATAGAACTAGGTTATTTATAGTAAGTGAAGGAAATATGCCCTAGAGGCTATAATAAAGTTATTATCTATTTCCTTAATTCATGATAAATGTTTATTATTCATGCTAGAATTGTATTAACCGGAAACTTAGTACATGTGTGAATACATAGACAAAACGTATAGTCCCTAGTATGCCTCTACTTGACTAGCTCGTTAATCAAAGATGGTTATGTTTCCTAACCATAGACATGTGTTGTCATTTGATGAACGGGATCAGATCATTAGGAGAATGATGTGATGGACATGACCAATCCGTTAGCTTAGCATTATGATCGTGTTAGTTTCATTGCTACTGCTTTCTTCATGACTTATACAAGTTCCTCAGACTATGAGATTATGCAACTCCCGAATACCGGAGGAACACTTTGTGTGCTACCAAACGTCACAACGTAAAAGGGTGATTATAAAGGTGCTCTACAGGTGTCTCCGAAGGTGTTTGTTGGGTTGGCATAGATCAAGATTAGGATTTGTCAATCCGTGTTTCGGAGAGGAAACTCTGGGCCCTCTCGGTAATACTCATCACTATAAGCCTTGCAAGCATTGTGACTAATGAGTTAGTTGCGGGATGAAGTATTATAGAACAAGTAAAGAGACTTTCCGGTAACGAGATTGAACTAGGTATTGAGATACCGACATTCGAATCTCGGGCAAGTAACATATCGATGACAAAGGGAACAACGTATGTTGTTATGAGGTTTGACCGATAAAGATCTTCGAAGAATATGTAGGAACCAATATGAGCATCCAGTTTCCGCTATTGGTTATTGACCGGAGACGTGTCTCGGTCATGTCTACATAGTTCTCGAACCCGTAGGGTCCACACGCTTAACGTTCGATGACGATTGGTATTATGAGTTTATGTGTTTTGATATACCGAAGGTAGTTCCGAGTCCCAGATGTGATCACGGACATGACGAGGAGTCTCGAAATGGTCGAGACATAAAGATTGATATATTGGAAGCCTATGTTTGGACGAAATGGTTCCGGGTGAGTTCGGGCATATGCCGGAGTACCGGGAGGTTACCGGAACCCCCTGGGAAGTATATGGGCCTTATTGGGCCATAGTGAGAGAGAGGAGGAGGCGGCCAGGTGGAGGGCGCGCCCCCCAAGCCCAATCCGAATTGGGTGAGGGGTCGGCCCCCCTTTCCTTCCTCCCTCTCCCCCCCTTCCATCTCACCTAGTCCAACTAGGGAAGGGGGGGGGGGGGAATCCTACTCCCAATGGGAGCAGGACTCCTCCAGGGCGCGCCATAGAGGGACGGCCCTCCCCCCTCCTACACTCCTTTACATACGGGGGAGGGGGTGATACGTCTCCATCATATCTATAATTTTTGATTGTTCCATGCCAATATTATTCAACTTTTATATACTTTTGGCAACTTTTTATACTATTTTTGGGACTAACATATTGATCCAGTGCCTAGTGCCAGTTCCTGTCTGTTGCATGTTTTATGTTTCACAGAAATCCAACATCAAATGGAATCCAAACGGGATAAAAACGGACGGAGAATTATTTTGGAAATATTTGTGATTTTCGGGAGGAAGAATCAACGCGAAACGGTGTCCGGGGTGGCCACAAGAGAGGGGGGCGCGCCCTCCCCCCTGGGCGCGCCCTGGACTCTCGTGAGCCACCCGTAAGGCGGTTGATGCTCTTCTTTTGCCGCAAGAAAGATAATTTTATGAGAAAAATCTGGGCGAAAGATTCACCCCAATCGGAGTTACGGATCTCCAGATATAAAAGAAACGGTGAAGGGGAAGAATCTGAGAATGCAGAAACAGAGAGATAGATCCAATCTCGGAGGGGCTCTCGCCCCTCCCACGCCATGGGAGCCAAGGACCAGATGGGAAACCCTTCTCCCATCTAGGGAGAAGGTCAAGGAAGAAGAAGAAGAAGGGGGGCTCTCTCCCCCTTGCTTCCGATGGCGCCGGAGCGCTGCAGGGGGCCATCATCATCACCGCGATCTTCACCAACAACTTCACCGGCTTCATCACCAACTCTTCCTCCCTCTATGCAGCGGTGTAACCTCTCTCTTACCCGCTGTAATCTCTACTTAAACATGGTGCTCAATGCTATATATTATTTCCCAATGATGTATGGCTATCATATGATGTTTGAGTAGATCCGTTTTGTCCTATGGGTTAATTGATGATCGTGATTGGTTTGAGTTGCATATTTTATTATTGGTGCTGTCCTATGGTGCCCTCCGTGTCATGCAAGCGTGAGTGATTCCCTCTGTAGGGTGTTGCAATGCGTTCATGATTCACTTATAGTGGGTTGCATGAGTGACTGAAAAACAAACCCGAGTAAGGGGATTGTTGCGTATGGGATAAAAGGGGACTTGATGCTGCAATGCTATGGTTGGGTTTTACCTTAATGAATCTTTAGTAGTTGCGGACGCTTGCTAGAGTTCCAATCATAAGTGCATATGATCCAAGTAGATAAATTATGTTAGCTTATGCCTCTCCCTCAAATAGAATTGCAATAGTGATTACCGGTCTAGTTATCGATTGCCTTGGACAAATAACTTTCTCGTAACAAAAAGCTCTCTACTAATATTTACTTTATTGCATCTTTATCTAAACAGCCCCTAGTTTATATTTACGTGCTTTTTATTATCTTGCAAACCTATCCAACAAAACCTACAAAGTACTTCTAGTTTCGTATTTGTTCTAGGTAAAGCGAACGTCAAGCGTGCGTAGAGTCGTATCAGTGGCTGATAGGACTTGAGAGAGTATTTGTTCTACCCTTAGCTACTTGTTGGGTTCGACACTCTTACTTATCAAAAGAGGCTACAACTATCCCGTATACTTGCGGGTTATCAGGACCTTTTTCTGGCGCCGTTGCCGGGGAGTCATAGCGTGGGGTGAATATTCTTGTGTGTGCTTGTTTGCCTTATCACTAAGTAATTTTTAGTTGCTGTTCTAAGTTCTTCTCTATCTTTAGTTATGGATATGGAACACGAAATACCAAAAAAATTAGGTGTACTTGCTACTCATGGAGATGGGGTAACTCCTAAAACCCTCGATTCTCATTATGTGAGAGATATTATATACTAGTTTGACAATCCTGAGAAAACCCCATTCAACT
>NC_041381.1:603810527-603815467 GCF_002162155.2 Triticum dicoccoides | reverse complement strand
TAACTAACTCATTAGCTACATTGCTTGCAAGGCTTATAGTGATGTGCATTACCGAGAGGGCCCAGAGATACCTCTCCGACAATCGGAGTGACAAATCCTAATCTCGAAATACATCAACTCAACAAGTACCTTCGGAGACACCTGTAGAGCACCTTTATAGTCACCTAGTTACGTTGTGATGTTTGGTAGCACACAAAGTGTTCCTCGGTAATCGGGAGTTACATAATCTCATAGTCATAGGAACATGTATAAGTCATGAAGAAAGCAACAACAACATACTAAACGATCAAGTGCTAAGCTTAACGGAATGGGTCAAGTCAATCACATAATTCTCCTAATGATGTGATCCCGTTAATCAAATGACAACTCATGTTTATGGTTAGGAAACTTAACCATCTTTGATTCACGAGCTAGTCAAGTAGAGGCATACTAGTGACACTATGTTTGTCTATGAATTCACACATGTATTATGTTTCCGGGTAATACAATTCTAGCATGAATAATAAACATTTATAATGATATGATGAAATAAATAATAACTTTATTATTGCCTCTAGGGAATATTTCCTTAAACAACTTCACTACTAGGGAAAACCTTATAAACAGAAACTTACCAGCAGCGCGGTTTAAAAACAGACGCTACTACTACTTAGTAGTAGCGCTCTTTATAAACCCGTGCTACTAATATCCCAGTAGCAGTAGCGCACTAGGTGAAAAGAGCGCTACTACTAAAATTGCCAGGGCATTGCCTCCAAACTTGGTATAGTAGTAGCGCTCTTTTTGTAGACGTGCTACTGCTAATGTACTTAGAAGTAGCGCGTTTCACCAACACACACTACTGCTAAGTATCATCCCCTCTTGCAACTATGTTTAGTCCCATACTGCTAAGCGAACAGGGTGTTTACCACCTTAAATATGTTACTTCTCAAACTATCACAAAGCACTTGGTCTTCATTGAACTCTATATGTAGGATTTGTGGCCGCAATATGAATCTTCACCTGTACCTAAATAGGTGAGGATTCATGTTGACTATTTAGATTCTACACAAACAAATCATTCATGACCAATGTATTTTTTATTTTTATTTTTAGAAGCCGAGCCTTAGCAGTAGCGCGTTATCGTAGAAGGCGCTACTGCTACAGAGTTTAGTAGTAGCGCGTTTCCCTAAAGAGCGCTACAGCTAAAGTCATCCTATCTTCTCTGCCCTACCGGCCGCCCCTCACTCTCCCATCCACTCCCTCCTCCATCCCGCCACTGTCACCCCCTCCCTCCCTAGCTTCCTCCTCCATCTCCCTCCATCCGCCGTTGTCGCCCTCCCACCGTCACCGCCACTGAGGTAGCTCCCCCTCCTTCCCGCATCCTCCCTCCCTCCTCCTTCCCGCCTCCTCCCTCGTCCTTCCCGCCTCCTCCCTCCTTCCTACCCCTCTTACCTCCCTCCTTCCTACCCCTCGTTCCTCCCTCCCTTGTCTCTGTTCTTGTAGAATGTAGGTAATTTAAATGTAGATTTTAGAATGTAGACATTGTAGAATGTAGGTTTTTTAATAGAATAATTTTTTATACTATTTTAGGTGTTTTGAATAGAATAGGAAATTTTAGGTCTTTTGATTAGAAATTTTAGTAATGGAAATTTTTATTTGGTAGAATTTGAAATGGATGGATGGTTATATTGATGGATATATAGATAGATGGATGGATGGAAAGATGTTAGGGCTAGAACTACGGTATAGATAGGTAGAATGTAGGTGCTTAATATAACTAGTTTATTTATAGTAAGTGCTTAATATAACTAGTTTATTTATAATAAGTGCTTAATAGAACTAGGTTATTTATAGTAAGTGAAGGAAATATGCCCTAGAGGCTATAATAAAGTTATTATCTATTTCCTTAATTCATGATAAATGTTTATTATTCATGCTAGAATTGTATTAACCGGAAACTTAGTACATGTGTGAATACATAGACAAAACGTATAGTCCCTAGTATGCCTCTACTTGACTAGCTCGTTAATCAAAGATGGTTATGTTTCCTAACCATAGACATGTGTTGTCATTTGATGAACGGGATCAGATCATTAGGAGAATGATGTGATGGACATGACCAATCCGTTAGCTTAGCATTATGATCGTGTTAGTTTCATTGCTACTGCTTTCTTCATGACTTATACAAGTTCCTCAGACTATGAGATTATGCAACTCCCGAATACCGGAGGAACACTTTGTGTGCTACCAAACGTCACAACGTAAAAGGGTGATTATAAAGGTGCTCTACAGGTGTCTCCGAAGGTGTTTGTTGGGTTGGCATAGATCAAGATTAGGATTTGTCAATCCGTGTTTCGGAGAGGAAACTCTGGGCCCTCTCGGTAATACTCATCACTATAAGCCTTGCAAGCATTGTGACTAATGAGTTAGTTGCGGGATGAAGTATTATAGAACAAATAAAGAGACTTTCCGGTAACGAGATTGAACTAGGTATTGAGATACCGACATTCGAATCTCGGGCAAGTAACATATCGATGACAAAGGGAACAACGTATGTTGTTATGAGGTTTGACCGATAAAGATCTTCGAAGAATATGTAGGAACCAATATGAGCATCCAGTTTCCGCTATTGGTTATTGACCGGAGACGTGTCTCGGTCATGTCTACATAGTTCTCGAACCCGTAGGGTCCACACGCTTAACGTTCGATGACGATTGGTATTATGAGTTTATGTGTTTTGATATACCGAAGGTAGTTCCGAGTCCCAGATGTGATCACGGACATGACGAGGAGTCTCGAAATGGTCGAGACATAAAGATTGATATATTGGAAGCCTATGTTTGGACATCGAAATGGTTCCGGGTGAGTTCGGGCATATGCCGGAGTACCGGGAGGTTACCGGAACCCCCTGGGAAGTATATGGGCCTTATTGGGCCATAGTGAGAGAGAGGAGGAGGCGGCCAGGTGGAGGGCGCGCCCCCCAAGCCCAATCCGAATTGGGTGAGGGGTCGGCCCCCCTTTCCTTCCTCCCTCTCCCCCCCTTCCATCTCACCTAGTCCAACTAGGGAAGGGGGGGGGGGGAATCCTACTCCCAATGGGAGCAGGACTCTTCCAGGGCGCGCCATAGAGGGACGGCCCTCCCCCCTCCTACACTCCTTTACATACGGGGGAGGGGGTGATACGTCTCCATCATATCTATAATTTTTGATTGTTCCATGCCAATATTATTCAACTTTTATATACTTTTGGCAACTTTTTATACTATTTTTGGGACTAACATATTGATCCAGTGCCTAGTGCCAGTTCCTGTCTGTTGCATGTTTTATGTTTCACAGAAATCCAACATCAAATGGAATCCAAACGGGATAAAAACGGACGGAGAATTATTTTGGAAATATTTGTGATTTTCGGGAGGAAGAATCAACGCGAAACGGTGTCCGGGGTGGCCACAAGAGAGGGGGGCGCGCCCTCCCCCCTGGGCGCGCCCTGGACTCTCGTGAGCCACCCGTAAGGCGGTTGATGCTCTTATTTTGCCGCAAGAAAGATAATTTTATGAGAAAAATCTGGGCGAAAGATTCACCCCAATCGGAGTTACGGATCTCCAGATATAAAAGAAACGGTGAAGGGGAAGAATCCGAGAATGCAGAAACAGAGAGATAGATCCAATCTCGGAGGGGCTCTCGCCCCTCCCACGCCATGGGAGCCAAGGACCAGATGGGAAACCCTTCTCCCATCTAGGGAGAAGGTCAAGGAAGAAGAAGAAGAAGGGGGGCTCTCTCCCCCTTGCTTCCGATGGCGCCGGAGCGCTGCAGGGGGCCATCATCATCACCGCGATCTTCACCAACAACTTCACCGGCTTCATCACCAACTCTTCCTCCCTCTATGCAGCGGTGTAACCTCTCTCTTACCCACTGTAATCTCTACTTAAACATGGTGCTCAATGCTATATATTATTTCCCAATGATGTATGGCTATCATATGATGTTTGAGTAGATCCGTTTTGTCCTATGGGTTAATTGATGATCGTGATTGGTTTGAGTTGCATATTTTATTATTGGTGCTGTCCTATGGTGCCCTCCGTGTCATGCAAGCGTGAGTGATTCCCTCTGTAGGGTGTTGCAATGCGTTCATGATTCACTTATAGTGGGTTGCATGAGTGACTGAAAAACAAACCCGAGTAAGGGGATTGTTGCGTATGGGATAAAAGGGGACTTGATGCTGCAATGCTATGGTTGGGTTTTACCTTAATGAATCTTTAGTAGTTGCGGACGCTTGCTAGAGTTCCAATCATAAGTGCATATGATCCAAGTAGATAAATTATGTTAGCTTATGCCTCTCCCTCAAATAGAATTGCAATAGTGATTACCGGTCTAGTTATCGATTGCCTTGGACAAATAACTTTCTCGTAACAAAAAGCTCTCTACTAATATTTACTTTATTGCATCTTTATCTAAACAGCCCCTAGTTTATATTTACGTGCTTTTTATTATCTTGCAAACCTATCCAACAAAACCTACAAAGTACTTCTAGTTTCGTATTTGTTCTAGGTAAAGCGAACGTCAAGCGTGCGTAGAGTCGTATCAGTGGCTGATAGGACTTGAGAGAGTATTTGTTCTACCCTTAGCTACTTGTTGGGTTCGACACTCTTACTTATCAAAAGAGGCTACAACTATCCCGTATACTTGCGGGTTATCAGGACCTTTTTCTGGCGCCGTTGCCGGGGAGTCATAGCGTGGGGTGAATATTCTTGTGTGTGCTTGTTTGCCTTATCACTAAGTAATTTTTAGTTGCTGTTCTAAGTTCTTCTCTATCTTTAGTTATGGATATGGAACACGAAATACCAAAAAAATTAGGTGTACTTGCTACTCATGGAGATGGGGTAACTCCTAAAACCCTCGATTCTCATTATGTGAGAGATATTATATACTAGTTTGACAATCCTGAGAAAACCCCATTCAACT
>NC_041381.1:603808654-603810517 GCF_002162155.2 Triticum dicoccoides | reverse complement strand
TATGATGGGAGACACGTTGGATCAACGTGAATACTTTAGGGATTATCGCTCGACACAAAAAGGGAAACTATTATGGGATCAATTTATTATGTTGCGTTGGTATGCCCGGGATCTATCCTTGAGATATGATATTACTTGTTGCTCTAGGATGAAGGCTCCACACCTTCCCTTTTCATGCAAATTTAATGATAATGAAACCTTAGCTTCTTATGCTAATGGTATATATGATTACTATGATGTTGAACAAATAGAAGAATTTGTTGCTTTTAAGGCTGCTTATGAAATTGAATCTTTGTTTGAAAAGTATGAAGCTTTTGATGATGATGGTGTTTATAGGCCTGAAAATCTTGCTATACTTAGATATTCCTATGAAAATTATGAATACAATTACTATATTAATGCATTTAGTGAGGAAGTCTCCGCTGTCCAAGAAGAGACTAATATTTTGCAGGAAGCTATGGAAGAAGAAATTGATGAAACTCTGAGCCCATTGGATGAAAAAGATGATGAGGAGAGCGAAGAACAAAAGGAGGAAGAGCGGATTAGCTACCCGTGCCCACCTTCTAATGAGAGTAACTCTTCAACTCATACATTGTTTAATTCCCTGTCGGTGTACTAGAATAGGGGTACCCTAGTTGTCGGGGGAAACTGACCCATGAACACCTATGGGGCCGGCGGACCAGGCCCCTTTCGGTTCGGTGGGGGGCGGAGGTTGCACGAAGAGCAGATCGAGGCGAAGCACACGAGTGGTTTACCCAGCTTCGGAGCTCTCCGGAGAGATAACACTCCTACTGCTGCTTGTCTGGTTGTATTATCTGGTGTTCTTGCTCTCGAGCGAGAGAGTGATGTGTTTTCTGGGCTACCTATGGATCAAAGCCTGACTGTTTGAGGCTTCGAACCTATCAGCCGAACCCCCTCTACGTTGCGCATGGGCCTCCTTTTATACGCTAAAGGGGTCACCGACAGGTGGCAATGCAGAGGAGGGTAAAAACGTAAAAAGCGAGGTAGTTGATACAGTTGCTTGTACAGTGCACCCTACCTAACCCTGACGGTAGGGGACAAGGGCATTAAATGCCCGTCTGAGTCGCCCGAACAGTGCAGAAAAGGACCGTTAGGGGCGCCACCGTTCGCCACGATGGCAATCTTGTCAGCTTCGCATGCCACTGCGCACCGCTGGCTGCACAGCCTCCCGCCACGTACGCCCGGAGAGGCCTCCAGAGCGACACGTTGGTGGATGCGCTGGAGCGTGGACGCAGAGTGGCCGCCTTCTGCGGCAAGCGCCTTGCCGCTGTTGTTATCTTGTCGGATCCGGAAGCTTGTCGCTCACCGGGCTTCGAGGTACCCTGGTTTGTCTTCCCGGCAAGCTCCTCTTGCCAGGGCCTTGTCGCCTTGCCGGAGCGCGTGGCGCGTCGCGGCAAGTTCATTGGAGCGCCTTGGTTGGCCTTCCCGGCAAGATCCCCTTGCCGGGGTCTTGTCTCCTTAGCCTAAATACTTTGTTCTTGGATGGCTCCAAGGGAACCTTGGGGGATCTTGGCGATCACCCGGCAAGCCTTTGCCGCGGGGTGCTGCAACTGCCCGTGCACAAGTTCGGGGGTACTAGGGTACCCCTAATCTAGTACACCGACAGGAGCCCCCGGGCCTGGGCCAGAGACGGTGCCGAGCGCTGTTGGGCCAGGCCCAATACAGGGCACGGGCACACGTGGGCTGGGCCACGCCAATCTTGTTTCGTATCCACCGCACTCTCTCATAACGGCACGCGTTGAATGCGGCATCGTGGGAGAGATCGTGGGTGGTTGTTTAAGCGGAAGGCCGAAACGTCCGCCCCGTCCCTCTTTATAATCAGAGGAAACAGGGGCAGTTCGT
>NC_041381.1:603806499-603808369 GCF_002162155.2 Triticum dicoccoides | reverse complement strand
GATCTTTCCATGCTCAGCTCCGACGAGGAGGAAGAAGAGTGAGTTCCTTTGGTGCTCTTATAATCCTTCAATCTTGCTGTTTATATCTTGTATCTGACTTGCTCCAATCTGGACTCTTTTCTTTTCAGAACACTGACCCAGAGAGCGGCGAAGAGGGCCAAGGCCGCGGTGATCGTCATCGAGGATGACCCCATCGCGTCGGCAGGAGGTGGGTCCGAGACCACCTTGACGGACCCGGCAATCACCCCTCGGAGCAGCCCCCAGCGCAGCCCCCAGCGTAAGTTCATAGTTTAGCCTTCTGCTGTCGGGCGCGCTTGAGTGCTTTTTCCTTTGTTGATATCTTGCTTGTTGACTTGTGCAGGAGCAGAGCAGCCTCATCAGGAGCGCCCGGAGGCCGGTCCCGAAGTGCCACCTGCTTCGACTGCGCCGCCAAGGGAGGAGTCCCCGGCAAGGGAGCGCTCTCCGGCAAGGGAGGACTCTCCGGCAAGGGACGGCACTGCTGATCCTGCGGCGACCGAGGCCGCAACTGAAGATCTTGGCGCAGGTAATCCACTTGCCCAAAAACTTTCCCTTGGGTTCTGCTTCTTCTGTTTTTCTTTCCTTGAATTTTTGATTGATTTTCCTCCCTTCTTCGTTCTTCAGACCCATCTTCGGCTGAGCCAATGGAGACAGAGGGCGCCGGCGAGGAAGGTGCCGGTGCTGATGAGATCACCAGCGAGGAGGCCGCCGGGGCTGCTGCTGCGGAAGCCGGCGAGGGATCGGGCGATCGCACTGACGACCCTGAGGCCGCAGGAGCGCCGGGCGCTGCACCGACCGCCGAACCCTCTGCCGCTTCCGCGGAGCCGGGCTCCGAGGAGCCCCAGCCCGGCGCCTACTTGCAGGCCGGTGACAACATCTTCATCAAGCTACCCTGGGCGTCGAGCTCCAGGGCGCCAGTCGAGGGGGAGACTTTTGACGGGGAGGTGCTCGCCTCTGCTGGGCTGTCATTGGTTGACGCGCCCGGTAACAGCAGCGGCGAGCCTGAGGAGGAGCAGCTGCTGCGGAAGCTGCTGTCACTCTACCGCACCCGGCAAGCCAAGCTGGCTTCCCGGGAAGCACTTGTCGCGAAGGCGGGAGTTGACATGGAAAAGCGTGCGGAAGAGCTCCGGAGCCAAAATCAAGAAGCTCTCCGGTCCCTGGCGCAGGAGCGGGAGCGAGTCGACGAGGAGCGCACGGCCTTTCTTCTCGAGAAGGCCGAGGCTGAGGAGGAACAAAGACTTGCTGCCGAGAAGCAGTCCGCGCGGGAAGGCGAGCTAGTGCAGCGGAAGGCCCACCTCGACAGCTACGAGGAAGAGCTCGCCGAGCGCGAGCGAGCACTTGGCGGGGTGCTCAAGGAGGCAAAGGATGCCGCGACAACTGCAGAGGCTGCCAAGAGGGAACTAGAGGAGAAGGTGGCGCGGCTGGAGGCCGAAATTGGGAAGAGTGGCGAGGAGATTGCCGCGCTTAAGCGTGAGCGCGAGAAGGATGCTGCCGCCCATGGTGAACTGCAAGGCCTTCTCGCTGAGAGGGGCAAGGAGCTCAGCGTCGCCAAGGATTCCAAAGTAGATCTGGAGCTGAAGCTGGCCACGCTGACGCAGACGCTGGAGGCCGCCAAGGAGCGGGAGAAGACCTTGGCGGAGAAGGTCAAGGCTGACGCGGCGCTGCTGGAGAGCATTGCAGTCACCCAGAACTCCTTCAGAGACACAGTGGAGCATTGGACCGAGGGTCTGGTGAACACTGCCGCCGTCATCAACGAGGAGCTGGCGCAGCTGGGGATGGCTGACTTTGGGTATCCTTCCGACGAGAGCCTTCAACCCAGCGCCAAGCTCAGTCTATTCTTCAAGGGCATGGC
>NC_041381.1:603804823-603806489 GCF_002162155.2 Triticum dicoccoides | reverse complement strand
CCCCCTCGCTGTTTGCTGCTACTCCTTCTTCACAAACTCCGCCGCTCCCCCCTTCTTCTCGAAGCCGAGAGAGCAGCGCTCCGCCCCCCCATTGCCACCAGCATCACCACGCCGTCGACCTTCTCCACCACCTCCGCCATGGCCTCGAAAGCTGACAAGGGAAAGGGCGTGAAGTCGGCCGAGGCGCAGCGGCTCGCGGCGCTGCGAAAGGAGCGGGCGATCTTCACCCCCCAGCTCGGCGTGCAGGAGCTGAGGGAGTACTTCTACCTCTTTTGGGCGACGGAGACGCGTGCGCATCCGCGCACGAGGGTACTCCCGGCCGCTGCCTCGGAGTCGGCTCCGAATGGATACCCGTTCTTCCCACTATTCTTCTACTGCGGGCTCTGCCCGCCCTTCTCGGAGTTCTTTTGTGACATTATGAACACGTATGGCTTCCGCCTCCTTGACTTCACCCCCAATGCTGTCTTGACCATGGCAGTTTTCGCACACTTGTGCGAAAACTTTGTCGGAGTCCACCCTAGTGTAGCCCTTTTCCGCCACTTCTTCATACCTCGCGTAGAGAGAGGAGAGCCGCTTGCCGGAGGGATTGCCTGGGTCTCGAGAGTCGGCAAGAAAGAGGCGTACTTGGAGGGTGAGCTTCGCAGCAACTGGGAGGAGTGGAGAGCGGAGTGGTGTTGGATCGTCGAGGAGGTTCCGCAGCCCTTCACCGTCGTGCGCCAAACTCCAATAGTGCGCGGCAATGACTGGAGCAACATGGCCCCGGAAGACGAGAGGCTGAAGATCGCCATCACTAGGATTCTTCGCCTCAGGCTTGCCGGGCTCACCGTAGGTGCTGTCGGGGCAGATTTCCTCTGCCGCCGCATTGCCCCCCTGCAGGAGAGGAGGAGGCCCGCCTGGGAATTCAAGAATTCAGCGGACATCATGAGGCTGCGGCCGGGCCTCAACTACAACTTCACTGTCTTGGAGTTGGACGCAATGCTCTTGGAATTATTCAAACGCGACCCCCAGCACCCATTCACACTGCCGAGGGGCGTAGTTCCTTTGTGCAATAACTCTTCGCCATGATGCCGTTGTGCGATTCACACGGCATCGTCCCAACTTGGCAAGAGCCTGCGGATGACGTTGTGCGAGCGTTCTTCGACACCTTGGAGGAATTGCCGGTCCGCGCCGACGAGCAGAAGAGCCTCACCCGTGACACCACCGACGAGGAGCTGCAGCTCATCGCTACTAGGGCAGAAGAGGCTGCAGCCGCAGCTGCTGCGGGTGTGTTTGGGTTTACTGTGGAGGAGGCAGAGGCTGCAGAGGCGGCAAACCTTGCCGAACGCGCGGAGTTCATGGGCGAGCAAGAGCCTGCTGGTTCCGAAGCCGAGTCGAGCGATGCCGGCGAGGAGGAGGCTGAGCCTTCAGAGAGCTTGCCGCAGGCGGAGCCCCCGGCCCCGCCAAGGAGGCGCCTTCGTAGGGCCGGGGACGCAGCAGGGCGGCAGCCGGCTCCACAGCCACCAAGCCGCGCGACGCGCTCTACCGCGGCAAGCAATGTTGCCGCGGGAGCGCCTCACGCAACAGCGGCAACTGGAGCGGGATCTTCTCGGGCCACTGCCACTGCCCCCGCCAAGCGGGCAAGGGATCCTACTCCTCCACCTCGCCGCACCGGAGGAGGGCCAGACTT
>NC_041381.1:603793988-603803902 GCF_002162155.2 Triticum dicoccoides | reverse complement strand
TGCGGAAGCCGGCGAGGGATCGGGCGATCGCACTGACGACCCTGAGGCCGCAGGAGCGCCGGGCGCTGCACCGACCGCCGAACCCTCTGCCGCTTCCGCGGAGCCGGGCTCCGAGGAGCCCCAGCCCGGCGCCTACTTGCAGGCCGGTGACAACATCTTCATCAAGCTACCCTGGGCGTCGAGCTCCAGGGCGCCAGTCGAGGGGGAGACTTTTGACGGGGAGGTGCTCGCCTCTGCTGGGCTGTCATTGGTTGACGCGCCCGGTAACAGCAGCGGCGAGCCTGAGGAGGAGCAGCTGCTGCGGAAGCTGCTGTCACTCTACCGCACCCGGCAAGCCAAGCTGGCTTCCCGGGAAGCACTTGTCGCGAAGGCGGGAGTTGACATGGAAAAGCGTGCGGAAGAGCTCCGGAGCCAAAATCAAGAAGCTCTCCGGTCCCTGGCGCAGGAGCGGGAGCGAGTCGACGAGGAGCGCACGGCCTTTCTTCTCGAGAAGGCCGAGGCTGAGGAGGAACAAAGACTTGCTGCCGAGAAGCAGTCCGCGCGGGAAGGCGAGCTAGTGCAGCGGAAGGCCCACCTCGACAGCTACGAGGAAGAGCTCGCCGAGCGCGAGCGAGCACTTGGCGGGGTGCTCAAGGAGGCAAAGGATGCCGCGACAACTGCAGAGGCTGCCAAGAGGGAACTAGAGGAGAAGGTGGCGCGGCTGGAGGCCGAAATTGGGAAGAGTGGCGAGGAGATTGCCGCGCTTAAGCGTGAGCGCGAGAAGGATGCTGCCGCCCATGGTGAACTGCAAGGCCTTCTCGCTGAGAGGGGCAAGGAGCTCAGCGTCGCCAAGGATTCCAAAGTAGATCTGGAGCTGAAGCTGGCCACGCTGACGCAGACGCTGGAGGCCGCCAAGGAGCGGGAGAAGACCTTGGCGGAGAAGGTCAAGGCTGACGCGGCGCTGCTGGAGAGCATTGCAGTCACCCAGAACTCCTTCAGAGACACAGTGGAGCATTGGACCGAGGGTCTGGTGAACACTGCCGCCGTCATCAACGAGGAGCTGGCGCAGCTGGGGATGGCTGACTTTGGGTATCCTTCCGACGAGAGCCTTCAACCCAGCGCCAAGCTCAGTCTATTCTTCAAGGGCATGGCAACGGCACTCCAGCGGCTCCGGGAGAGGATCCCGAAGCAGCTGGCCGACGAGTCGCGCAAAATCTGCGCTGGGGTTCTCAAGAAGGTGCTGATGAAGATAGCCTTCCGCAATCCAGGCCTCAGCTTCACCAACGTCCTCCGATCCTTGCCGCCTGACGCCGATCTGGACGCACTTAAGGCCCTTGTCGCACCCATTGTGGACAAGGTGAGCGAGATCAAGCGAGTCGAGGGCGGGCGCGTAGATTAGGCCGCCCATTTCTTCTTTTCCCTTGTCGCTGCTAGTCATGTCATGAAAACAGTCTATTAGAGCTGCGACAAGTTATCTTTGTAATATAACTTTATGTCTGTCTATCAATTGCAATGTTATTTCCTCTACTAGATTCCTCCCTTTGTATGTTTTCACCCTACGCTTCTAGGAAACTTGTCGGCGCAGGTGCCCGAGCCGCGAGCGCTGAGTGCGGAACTTCAGCAGCCTGTTGGCGGCGCTGCTTCCGACAAGAAACCTTGTCGTGACTAGATGCAGCATGCTTAAGCCGTTGAGCGGACTCAAAACAAAGTAAGGGCGCAACTAGCCACGAGTTGGTTCCTCCGCGCACAGGTTTTCCATACAAAGCAGGGTCGTTCGAGGAAGATAACTCAAATTTTTTTTAAAAAGTGATTGCTCAAACTTTGGCAACTTAGCTTTTCTATTATTTGCTTCCCGGTAAGGCAAGTCTTTGCTTGAACGACGCCTGGCCCACACCACAATCTTCTCCTCCCCCCGGCAAACTTGTGTGCGAGAGAACCTTCTTTTCCTTTAAAAGAAAAAGAAAGAAGAGAAAATAATAATATGGAGCACTTCGGCTCGTTACTGCTTACCGGATGTAAGTGCTGCACAAAGTGTCAGATAATCACATGCAAGAAAGGAACTAATGCATGAAATGGACAAGCTGTGCGGAGCACATGGGTTTTTACTTATGCACGGGTTCTACGCCCGGCTTTGTACAAAGGATTACATGCAACAGCGGCAAGACTTGCACAAAAAGTGGTTGCCAGAACGGGTTCCGACAACCGCGCCTTATGTGAAAAACTCACGAAGATGTTATATGTTCCAGGAGCTGCTCACTGGAATGCCATCTTCGGTCTCAAGGCGGACAGCGCCAGGCCTTGTGACTCGTCTCACCCGATAAGGGCCTTCCCACTTTGGCGTCAACTTGTTGGAATTCTTGGCGGACTGAACGCGCCGAAGAACAAGGTCGCCTTCCTCGAAGCTTCTGGCTTTAACTTTGCGGCTATGATAGCGGCGCAAAGCTTGCTGGTATCGAGCAGCTCGTACAGCAGCCTGAAGACGATCTTCCTCAAGGAGCAGCGCGTCGTCTTGCCGCAGCTGTTCTTGCTCAAGCTCATCATAAGCGAGCAGTCGAGGTGATCCGTATACGAGTTCCGTGGGGAGAACTGCCTCTGCTCCATAGACTAGAGCGAAAGGTGTCTGGCCAGTGGCTCGATTTGGCGTCGTTCTGATCGACCAAAGAACCACCGGCAGCTCCTCGATCCAGTTCCTTCCGCACCTGTGCAGCCTGTCGAAAGTTTTGGTCTTGAGCCCGCGCAGCACTTCAGCATTTGCCCTCTCTGCTTGACCGTTGCTTCTCGGATGAGCAACAGAAGCGAAGCAGACCTTGGCGCCAAGGTCTTGGACGTACTGCATGAAGGTGCGGCTCGTGAATTGCGTGCCGTTGTCGGTGATGATCCTGTTAGGGATCCCGAAACGGCAAACAATTGACCTGAAGATCTTGACTGCTGACTGTGCTGTCACCTTCCTCACTGGCTGCACTTCCGGCCACTTTGTGAACTTGTCGATTGCGACGTACAAGTACTCAAAGCCCCCGACAGCTCGGGGGAAGGGGCCGAGAATATCGAGCCCCCAGACCGAAAATGGCTAGGATAAAGGGATCGTCTGGAGAGCTTGAGCTGGCTGGTGTATCTGTTTGGAGTGGAACTGGCACGCTTCACACTTGGTTACTTGTGCAGTTGCATCCTGGAGGGCTGTCGGCCAAAAGAAACCTTGCCGGAAAGCTTTGCCGGCAAGTGCTCTTGCGCCTATGTGGTGGCCACATATGCCTCCATGTATCTCTGCCAACAGCTTTTGTCCATCTTCCCGGCGAATACACTTCAATTTCACACCGTTGAGTCTTCTTCTGTACAGTATGCTATCGACAAACTGGTACATACTTGACTGCCGGGCTACTCTTTCCGCTTCTTCTTGCTCTTCGGGAAGTTCTCCTATCTGAAGGAAACGGACAATCTGCTATGCCCATGCTGGAGCCTGTGGCTCGACAACAAGGACGAAAGGCGCATCTGCTGCTGTGGGAACATCTGCTTCTACGGCAAGGATTTGTGGCCCTGCCGGAGCTTGATGTTCCCCAGCAAGCTTGCCAGAGCAAAACTTGTCGGGAGCGTCTGCTTCAACGGAACAAACCATTAGGCTTGCCGGAGCAGACCGCCTCTCAGCATCCTTGGTGTTGATCTTGGGGACTTTCTTGGCGGCGGCTTCGGGGAGCTCTGCCGGAAAGTAGTCACCAGAAACCAACTTCCTCTTTTTGCTTTGTCCGGTTGATGGTGTTATGGATGGTTGAGTCAACTTAAGCACAAAGATCCCTGGTTCCACAGGTAACTTTAGTGCGGCGCACTTTGACAGGCCATCAGCAATATCATTCTGAGCTCTTGGGATATGCTCCATTTGTAGGCCGTCAAAGTGCTCCTCTAGCTTCCTCACTTCATCGACATACGCTTCCATCAACGGACTCTGGTAGTTCTTGTTCACTTGTCGGACGATAAGCTGTGAGTCACCCCTGACAATGAGCTTCTTAATCCCAAGGTCTGCTGCGATTCTGAGACCGGCAAGCAATCCTTCATACTCTACGGTATTGTTGGTTGCTTGCTCTTTGGGAAAGTGCATCTGGGCTACGTACTTGAGGTGCTCTCCGGTGGGTGCGACAAGGAGCACACCTGCACCGGCGCCTTGCAGCGAGAAGGCTCCATCGAAGTACATCAGCCACTCTTTGCTTGCCTCTTTGACGGGGATGCTCGTTTCTGGAATTTCTTCATCTGGGGTTGGCGTCCACTCTGCTATGAACTCTGCCAATGCTCTGCTTTGGATAGTTGAGGTGCTCTCAAACTTGAGGCCAAAGCTTGACAGTTCCAGTGCCCACTCGACAATCCTGCCTGTTGCTTCTGGATTTTGCAGTATCCTCTTCAGCGGAAAGCGAGTGACGACTGTGATCTCATGTGCTTGGAAGTAATGGCGCAGCTTTCTCGAGGCCATGAGGAGGCCGAAAAGCAACTTCTGCACACCAGAGTACCTTGATCTAGCCCCCTGCAGAAGGGAACTGACAAAGTAAACTGGGCGCTGCACCATTCTCCTTGGCATCTTATCATGCTCCTGCGCAAACTCATGTTTGTCGGGGCTAGAGCTTGTCGACGAAGCCCCGCGCTTGTCGCTGGATGGATCTACCGTGGTTGCTGGCTCATCATTTGCCTCCCTCTCCGCCACTAACGCAGCACTAACCACTTGATTGGTTGCTGGTATATACAGCAGCAACTTCTCTTGCGGCTTAGGTGCGACAAGTGTTGGAGTGGAGGACAGGTATCTCTTCAAGTCCTGCAGCGCAGCCTCCGCTTCCGGAGTCCATTTCATTGGACCTGCCTTTTTCAAAATTTTGAAAAATGGCAGGGCGCGCTCAGCAGATCTAGAGATAAACCTGCTGAGAGCAGCCACGCAACCGGCAAGCCTTCGTACATCCTTGACGCGCTTTGGTGCTTCGATCTGCTCGATGGCTTTGATCTTGTCGGGATTGGCTTCAATTCCCCGCTGAGACACGAAGAACCCGAGAAGCTTGCCGGAAGGGACTCCAAATACGCACTTCTCAGGGTTAAGCTTGAGGTTGATTTTGCGCAGGTTTGCAAATGTTTCGTCTAAATCTTGAATCAGGGTCGCCTTGTTCTTGCTCTTGACCACTATGTCATCCATGTAAGCTTCCACATTTCTGTGTATTTGTGGCTCAAAAGCATGGTGGACTACCTGAAAAATGGCAGGGCGCGCTCAGCAGATCTAGAGATAAACCTGCTGAGGGCAACCACGCAACCGGCAAGCCTTCGTACATCCTTGACGTGCTTTGGTGCTTCGATCTGCTCGATGGCTTTGATCTTGTCGGGATTGGCTTCAGTTCCCCGCTGAGACACGAAGAACCCGAGAAGCTTGCCGGAAGGGACTCCAAATACGCACTTCTCGGGGTTAAGCTTGAGGTTGATTTTGCGCAGGTTTGCAAATGTTTCGTCTAAATCTTGAATCAGGGTCGCCTTGTTCTTGCTCTTGACCACTATGTCATCCATGTAAGCTTCCATATTTCTGTGTATTTGTGGCTCAAAAGCATGGTGGACTACCCTTGCGAATGTTGAACCAGCATTCTTCAAACCGAAAGGCATCCGTGCGAAGCAGTACGTGCCACACGGGGTGATAAATGCGGTTTTGTCTTCATCTTCTTCTGCCATGAAGATCTGATGGTACCCTGAGTATGCATCAAGAAATGAAAGCAAATCACATCCGGCTGTGGAGTCAACAATCTGGTCAATACGCGGCAAGGGAAATGGGTCTTTGGGACAAGCTTTATTAACATCAGTGAAGTCAATACAAAGTCTCCATTTCCCGTTAGCTTTGCGCACAACAACAGGATTGGCCAACCACGTGGGATGGAGTACTCCTCTGACAAGGCCTGCTGCTTCCAACTTCTTGATTTCTTCTGCGATGAATTCTTGGCGCTCAACTGCCTGCTTCCTGACTCTCTGCTTGACGGGCCGTGCATGAGGACAGACGGCAAGGTGGTGCTCAATCACTTTCCTGGGAACACCGGGGATATCAGACGGTTGCCCCGCAAACACGTCGACATTCGCCCGCAGGAAAGCAACGAGCGCGCTTTCCTATTTGGGGTCAAGAGTGGCGCTGATGGTGAAGGTACCACCAGTGCCATCCTCCTTAGCGGACACCTTCTTAGTCACAGGTGGAGCTGCCATCGCCTTCTTGCACTTGCCGGTGGAGCTCGATGGTGCATCCTCGATGGTAGCGCAACACTCCGAAGAGGTGCGCTTGCCGGAGTGGGCATCCGAGATCTTGCCGGACTTGGTCTTCTTCTTCCCCCCGGGAGCTTCAGCGGCAAGTGTCCTCCGTTCTGCTGCAGCTGCTGCTTCCCGGTAGATCTTGTCGGCACAGATAAGAGCATCCTTCTTGTCGCCAGGGACAGAGATGACACTTATTGGGCCTGGCATTTTCAGTACGTTGTACGCATAGTGAGAGGCTGCCATGAACTTGGCGAGTGCCGGACGGCCAAGGATTCCATTGTAAGGTAATGGAAAGTCGGCAACGTCAAACGTGACCCTCTCAGTCTTGAAGTTCAGCTCACTGCCAAATGTTACCGGCAACGTGATGTTTCCCTTTGGCTTGCTCCTTCCCGGGTTGATTCCTTGAAATGTGCCGGTCTCTTCGAGCTCGTTGTCAGGGATCTGGAGTTTCTGGAGCACCATGGAGGAGATCAAGTTCAAGCCGGCCCCGCCGTCAACTACCATCTTAGTGACCTTGAGGTTGCGGATTGTAGGTGAAACCAACATCGGCAAACACCCGACCGCAGTTATGCGATCTGGGTGGTCCTCAATATCAAAGATGATAGGCGTGCCTGACCATTTCAGAGGCCTGCATGACTCAACGGGTGGTTCTGCTGCATTAACCTCCCGCATCCACTGCTTGAGCTGGCGGTGCGAGGCATGTAGAGAAGCACCACCATCAACGCACAGGACCTCTGTAGCTTTCTGGAACTCCTGCTCATCAGTCTCCTCATCATCCATATCTTCATCGTCGCCGTCATCTTCATCCTTGTCGCGGCCGCGAGGAGGTCTGTTTCCTTGCCGCTGCTTGGCCTTGCCGCGGCGTCCTCCTCGACCGGGACGTTTCTTACCGGATCCACCAGCTCCTTCCTGGGCCTTCTCCTTGTCGCGCCGCTCGTATTCAGCTTTCTGTTGCTCAACAAGCTGCTCGACCCTCTTGCAGTTCTGAAGATCATGGCCCTTGGTGCGGTGAATCTTGCAATACTGCTTGTTGGTGCCGTCCTGCTTGTCGGCGACCGCCACCTCCGTGGCAACCTCCTTGCCGGAGTCACCAGCTTTGGCTTCCTTGGCGCCACCACCATTTCCGGACTGCTCAACAACTAGCACTTCTTTGCCTTTCCTCCTTCTGTTGTTCCGCCGCCGGGTTTTCCTTGTTGGGGCGGCATCTTCGCTGTCAGATCCTCCCGCTCCTATATTTTCTCCGGGGAGTCTCCTCCCTTCTTCAGCACGCGCGCACTTGTCGGCCAGTGCATATAACTCACTGACGTCCCTGATCTTGCACATCGCCATTTCCTCCCGCATCCTGCGGTTCCGCATGTTCTGATGGAACGCGCTGATCACCACGGCAGGGTGGACGTCTGGGATGTTGTGCTGCACGCTACTGAATCTCTGAATGTACTTACGCAGGGGCTCTCGTTCCTTCTGGGCGAGCAAATGAAGATCACTCTCCTGGCCATGAGGCTTGTGTCTGTCGGTAAAGGTGCCGACAAACTGATGGCACAAATCAGCCCAAGAGGATATGGAGTTGTCCGGCAAGTGCATGAGCCAGGACCTGACATTGGGCTTGAGCACCAGCGGGAAGTAGTTGGCAAGGATCTTGTCATCTCGTCCCCCGGCAGCTTGCACTGCAATGGTGTAGATGCTGAGGAACTCTGACGGATGCGTCATGCTGTCATACTTCTCCGGTACGTCTGGCTTGAAGTTCTTTGTACTGGGCCACTGGACTTGCCGCAGCTCACGAGTGAGCGCAGGGCATCCTACCGCATACGGCAGATCGCCTGGTTCCCCTGGCGCATGCATGTCAACAGAGGGCCCAGCGCGCTTGTCAGATTGACGTCGCGCTTCTCTTTGGCGCTCGATGCGGGTTCGAGCGTCTTATTGTTGTCGATCATGAAGAACTTGGCGCTGATCACGACGAGCTCATGGATCCGACGATGCAGTGGAGTCGCTGTCGAGGTGGATCTGACGAGTCGGCAATCTTGGCCTTCGGGGCGGTGATTGCATGGTAGTTGCACCTCCGCCCGTTTTGTCGCCACCGGCTCGCGTCCGGCGGTCCAGCCGCGGCGGCGATGCGCTCGGCCGCCGTGGAGTGTCGCCGTTGGCGTAGCCGATGAGACTCTGAATGGTGGCTCTCCATTCGTCGATCTTGTCTGACGTCGGAGGGTAATCTAGGAGAAGTTGAGCTCGCGCCAAAGCTTCTGCTGGGTTAGTGGGTGGTAGTGGCGGACGGCGCGAGGAGCGGGACGTGCTCGAACTTCTAACTATGTTAGAAGGAGCAGTATCCCGTCCAAGCGACCGTGCCCCGCTCGTACCAGCGCGCTGGCGGGCATACTGGTCTTGAGCGGCCCGAGATTCACCAGCTTGGCCTTGGTCTAACATGCTCATGGTGCTGTGAGCGCCATGATGCTGTTGATCTTGCGCCTCTTGAGAGTGGCGCGGAACTTGTACAGTTGCCGAGGTTTGTGCAGCCTTGTCCTTGGGCTTAGCAGCACTGTGAGCACCCTCATCGACGGCTGTTCTTCCGCCGACGTCCACTCCACCACTCGTTTGCTCCAACGGTGGCGGAAATGACGTGGACGGAGCGGCTGCCGCCGAAGTCTTCTTCTTCGGTGGCATGTTGATGAAGCGAATGAAGATCTAGCTCGTGTGAACACCGGATCAGGTTCACACAATCTCGTCGCCCCCTACCTGGCGCGCCAAAGATGTCGGGGGAAACTGACCCACGAACACCAATGGGGCCGGGGGACCAGGCCCCTTTCGGTTCGATGGGGGGCGGAGGTTGCACGAAGAGCAGATCGAGGGGAAGCACACGAGCGGTTTACCCAGCTTCGGAGCTCTCCAGAGAGATAACACTCCTACTGCTTCTTGTCTGGTTGTATTATCTGGTGTTCTTGCTCTCGAGCGAGAGAGTGATGTGTTTTCTGGGCTACCTATGGATCAAAGCCTGACTGTCTGAGGCTTCGAACCTATCAGCCGAACCCCCTCTACGTTGCGCATGGGCCTCCTTTTATACGCTAAAGGGGTCACCGACAGGTGGCAACGCAGAGGAGGGTAAAAACGTAAAAAGCGAGGTAGTTGATACAGTTGCTTGTACAGTGCACCCTACCTAACCCTGACGGCAGGGGAGAAGGGCATTAAATGCCCGTCTGAGTCGCCCGAACAGTGCAGAAAAGGACCGTTAGGGGCGCCACCATTCGCCACGATGGCAATCTTGTCAGCTTCGCATGCCACTGCGCACCGCTGGCTGCACAGCCTCCCGCCACGTACGCCCGGAGAGGCCTCCAGAGCGACACGTTGGTGGATGCGCTGGAGCGTGGACGCAGAGTGGCCGCCTTCCGCGGCAAGCGCCTTGCCGCTGTTGTTATCTTGTCGGGTCTGGAAGCTTGTCGCTCACCGGGCTTCGAGGTACCCTGATTTGTCTTCCCGGCAAGCTCCTCTTGCCGGGGCCTTGTCGCCTTGCTGGAGCGCGTGGCGCGTCGCGGCAAGTTCATTGGAGCGCCTTGGTTGGCCTTCCCGGCAAGCTCCCCTTGCCGGGGTCTTGTCTCCTTAGCCTAAATACTTTGTTCTTGGATGGCTCCAAGGGAACCTTGGGGGATCTTGGCGATCACCCGGCAAGCCTTTGCCGCGGGGTGCTGCAACTGCCCGTGCACAAG
>NC_041381.1:603753942-603793803 GCF_002162155.2 Triticum dicoccoides | reverse complement strand
AGTACCCCGAACTTGTGCACGGGCAGTTGCAGCACCCCGCGGCAAGGCTTGCCGGACGACCGCCAAGGTCCTCCGTGGCTCCCTTGGAGCCATTCAAGAAACAAAGTATTCAACCCAAGGAGACGAGCCCCCGGCAAGAGGAGCTTGTCGGGAAGGCCAACCAAGGCATCCTAAGGAACTTGCCGCGACGCGCTACGCGTCCCGGCAAGGCAACAAGGCCCCGGCAAGAGGAGCTTGCCGGGAAGACCGACCAGGGCATCTCGAGGCCTGGTGGGCGACAAGCTTCCAGGCGCGACAAGACGACGGCCGCGGCAAGGCGCTTGCCGCGGCAGGCGGCCACTCTGTACCCACGCTCCAGCACATCCACCAACGTGTCGCTCCGGGGGCCTTTCCAGGCGCGCGTGGCGGGAGGCTGTGCAGCCAGCGGTGCGCGGTGGCATGCGAAGCGGACAAGACTGCCATCGTGGCGAGCGGTGGCGTCCCTGACGGTACCTTTTCTGCACTGTTTGGGCGACACAGACGGGCATTTAATGCCCTTGTCCCCTGCCGTCAGGGTTAGGTAGGATACACTATACAAGTAACTGTACCAACCACCTCTCTTTTTACATTTGTACCCTTGTCTACGTTGCCACCTGTCGGTGACCCCTTTAGCGTATAAAAGGAGGCCCACGCGCAACGTAGAGGGGGTTCGACTCATTCGGAAGCCAGAAAAACACTTAGCTCTCTCGAGCAAGAACACAATACAATCAGACAAGCAACAGTAGGAGTATTATCTCTCCGGAGAGCTCCGAAGCTGGGTAAACTGCTCGTGTGTTTCGCCTCGATCTGCTCTTCGTGCGACCTCCGCCCCCCGCCGAACCGAAAGGGGCTCGGTCCGCCGGTCCCATAGGTGTTCGTGGATCAGTTTCCCCAACATCTTTGGCGCGCCAGGTAGGGGGCGTCGAGGCTGTGTGAACCTGATCCGGCGTCCACACGACCTAGATCTTCATTTTCTTCATCAACATGCCACCGAAGAAGAAAGCTTCGGGGCAGCTGTTCCGTCCACATCAATCCCACCGCCACCGGAGCAAACGGGTGGTGGGGTAGACGCCGGCGGAAGGACGGACGTCGATGAGGAAGCTCACGACGCTGCCAGGTCCAAGGGCAAGGCGGCGCAGACCTCGACGTCCGTGCTTGTTCCGCGCCCATCTCAGGAGGCGCAGGACCGACAGCGTCATGGTACTCGCAGTACCATACGTTTGTTGGGCCAAGATCAAGCTGGTGGATCCCGGGGTGCTCAAGACCAGCATGCACGCCAGCGTACCAGCACGAGCGAGACACGGTCGCCCGGACGGGATGATGCTCCTTCTAACATAGTTAGAAGTCCGAGCACATCCCGCTCCTCGCGCCATCCGCCACTGCCACCCACCACTCCGGTAGAAGCTTTGGCGCGAGCTCAACTGCTCCTGGATTACCCTCCGACGTCGGACAAGATCGACGAATGGAGGGCCACCATTCAGAGTCTCATCGGCTACGCCAACAGCGACACTCCGCGGCAG
Source organism: Triticum dicoccoides (assembly GCF_002162155.2). Classification (NCBI taxonomy): domain Eukaryota; kingdom Viridiplantae; phylum Streptophyta; class Magnoliopsida; order Poales; family Poaceae; genus Triticum; species Triticum dicoccoides. The sequence continues at coordinate 603,792,265 of NC_041381.1, read as the reverse complement.
CCGAGCGCGTCGCTACCACGGCAGGGTTGCCAGGCACGAGCAGGTGGCGACAAAACTGATGGAGGTGCAACCACCATGCAATCACCACCCCGAAGGCCAAGATCGCCGACTCGCCGGATCCACCTCGACAGCGACTCCACCGCATCGTCAGATCCACGAGCTCGTCGCGATCAGTGCCAAGTTCTTCGCGATCGACAGCAAGAAGACGCTCGTACTCGCATCGAGCGCCGAAGAGAAGCGCGACGTCAATCCGACAACCGCGCTGGGCCCTCTGTCGACATGCATGCGCCAGGGGAACCAGGCGACTTGCCGTACGCGGTAGGTTGCCCTGCGTTCACTCGTGAGCTGCGGCAAGTCCAGTGGCCCAGCACGAAGAACTTCAAGTCAGACGTACCGGAGAAGTACAATGGCAAGACGCATCCGTCGGAGTTCCTCAGCATCTACACCATTGCGGTGCAGGCTGCCGGGGGACGGGACAACAAGATCCTTGCCAACTTCTTCCCACTGGTGCTCAAGCCCAATGTCAGATCCTGGCTCATGCACTTGCCGGACAACTCCATATCCTCTTGGGCCGATCTATGCCATCAGTTTGTCGGCGCCTTCACAGGTGGCCACAAGCCTCATGGCCAAGAGAGTGACCTTCATCTGCTCGGCCAGAAGGAAGGAGAACGCCTGCGCAAGTACATTCAGAGATTCAGCAGCGTACAACACAACATCCCAGGTGTCCACCCTGCCGCAGTAATCAGCGCGTTCCACCAGAACGTGCGAAATCGTAGGATGCGGGAGGAGATGGCGATGTGCAAGATCAGAGACGTCAGTGAGCTATATGCCATGGCCGAAAAGTGTGCGCGTGCTGAGGAAGGGAGGAGACTCCCCGGAGAGAACATAGGAGCAGGAGGATCTGACAGTGATGATGCTCCCCCGGCAAAGAAAAGCCGGCGGCGGAACAACTGGACAGAACAAGAAGAGGAAGTTGATTTCTGGTGACTATTTTCCGGCAGAGCTCCCTGAAGCCGCCGCCAAGAAGGTCCCCAAGATCAACGCCAACGATGCTGAGGAGCAGTCTGCTCCGGCAAGCCTTATGGTTTGTTCCGTCGTAGTAGACGCTACCGACAAGCTTTGCTCCGGCAAGCTTGCCGGGGAACATCAAGCTCCGGCAGAGCCGCAGGTTCTTGCCGTAGAAGCGGATGCTCCTGCAACAGCAGATGTGCCTTTAGTCCTTGTTATCGAGCCACAAGCTCCAGCATGGGCACAGCAGATTGTCCATTTCCTTCAGATAGGAGAACTTCCCGAAGAGCAAGAAGAAGCGGAAAAAGTAGCCCGACAGTCAAGTATGTACCAGTTTGTTGACAGCACACTGTACAGAAGGAGACTCAACGGTGTGAAATTGAAGTGTATTCACCGGGAAGACGGACAAAAGCTGTTGGCAGAGATACATGGAGGCATATGTGGTCACCACATTGGCGCAAGAGCACTTGCCGGCAAAGTGTTCCGGCAAGGTTTCTTTTGTCCGACAGCCCTCCAGGATGCAACTGCACAAGTAACCAAGTGTGAAGCGTGCCAGTTCCATTCCAAGCAGATACACCAGCCAGCTCAAGCTCTCCAGACGATCCCTTTATCCTGGCCATTTTCGGTCTGGGGGCTCGACATCCTCGGCCCCTTCCCCCGAGCTGTCGGGGGCTTTGAGTACTTGTACGTCGCAATCGACAAGTTCACAAAGTGGCCGGAAGTGGAAGCAGTGAGGAAGGTGACAGCACAGTCAGCAGTCAAGTTCTTCAGGTCGATTGTTTGCCGTTTCGGGATCCCTAACAGGATCATCACCGACAACGACACGCAATTCACGAGCCGCACCTTCATGCAGTACATCCAAGATCTTGGCGCCAAGGTCTGCTTCGCTTCTGTTGCTCATCCGAGAAGCAACGGTCAAGCGGAGAGGGCAAATGCTGAAGTGTTGCGCGGGCTCAAGACCAGGACTTTCGACAGGCTGCGCAAGTGCGGAAGGAACTGAATCGAGGAGCTGCCGGTGGTTCTTTGGTCGATCAGGACGACGCCACATCGAGCCACTGGCCAGACACCTTTCGCTCTAGTCTATGGAGCAGAGGCAATTCTCCTCATGGAACTCGTATACGGGTCACCTCGAGTGATCGCTTATGATGAGCTTGTGCAAGAGCAGCTGCGACAAGATGACGCGCTGCTCCTTGAGGAGGATCGTCTTCAGGCTGCTCTATGAGCTGCTCGATACCAGCAAGCTTTGCGCCGCTACCATAGCCACAAAGTTAATGCCAGAAGCTTCGAGGAAGGCGACCTTGTTCTTTGGCGCGTTCAGTCCGCCAAGAATTCCAACAAGTTGACGCCAAACTTGGAAGGCCCTTATCGGGTGAAACGAGTCACTAGGCCCGGCGCTGTCCGCCTTGAGACCGAAGATGGCATTCCGGTGAGCAACTCCTGGAACATTGAGCATCTTCGTAAGTTTTACCCATAGGGCGCGGTTGCCGGAAGTCTTGCCGATGTTGCATGTAATCCTTTGTACAAAGCCGGGCGCAGATCCCGTGCATAAGTAAAGCTCATGTGCTCCGCACATCTTGTCAATTTCATGCATTGTCTTCTTTATTGCATGCATTATCTGACACTTTGTGCAGCACCTACCTCCGGTAAGCAATGACGAGCCGAAAGGCTCCATATCTTTATTTTCTCCTCTTACTTTTTTCTCAACAAAGGAAAGGAAGGATCCCTCGCACACAAGTTTGCCGGGGGGGAAAGGAGAAGATAATGATGTGGACCAGGCATCGTTCAAGGAAGTTTCGCCTTGCCGGAAAGCAAACGACAGAAAAGCTAAGTGGCCAAAGTTTGAGCAATTAGTTTTAATTTTTAAGTTATCTTCCTCGAACGACCGTACTTTGTATGGAAAACCTGTGCGCGGAGGAACCAACTCGTAGCTAGTTGCGCCCTTACTTTGTTTCGAGTACGCTCAACAACTTAAGTGTGCTGCAACCAGTCGCGACAAGGTTTGTTGTCGGAAGCGGCACTACCAGCAAGCTGCTGACGTCCCGCACTCAGCGCTCGTGGCTCGGGTGCCTACGCCGACAAGTTCCCTAAAAGCGTAGGGTAAAAACATACAAAGGAAGGAATCTAGTAAAGGAAATAATGTAGCAACCGATACCAGAAATAGAGTTATATTACAAAATAACTTGTCGCAGCTCTAACAGATTGTTCTCATAACATGACCAGCAGCGACAAGAAAAAGAGAAAACGGGCGGCCTAATCTACGCGATCGCCCTCAACCCTCTTGATCCCGCTCACCTTGTCCACAATGGGTGCGACAAGGGTCTTGAGCACTTCCAGATCAGCAAACGGCGAGATGGGCGAACTGCCCCTGTTTCCCCTGCTTATAAAGAGGGAGGCGGCGGACGTTTCGCCCTTCCGAATAAAGAAACCACCCACGATCTCTCCCACGACGCCGCATTCGATGCGTGCCGTTAGGGAGGGCGCAGTGGATACGGAGTCAGATACGGCATAACCCAGGCCGCGTGTGCCCATGCCCTGTTTTGGGCCTGGCCCAACAGCGCTCGGCACCGTGTATGACCCAGGCCCAGGGGCTCCTGTCGGTGTACTAGAATAGGGGTACCCTAGTACCCCGAACTTGTGCACGGGCAGTTGCAGCACCCCGCGGCAAGCCTTGCCGGACGACCACCAAGGTCCTCCGTGGGTCCCTTGGAGCCATTCAAGAAACAAAGTATTCAACCCAAGGAGACGAGCCCCCGGCAAGAGGAGCTTGTCGGGAAGGCCAACCAAGGCATCCTAAGGAACTTGTCGCGACGCGCTACGCGTCCCGGCAAGGCAACAAGGCCCCGGCAAGAGGAGCTTGCCGGGAAGACCGACCAGGGCATCTCGAGGCCTGGTGGGCGACAAGCTTCCAGGCGCGACAAGACGACGTCCGCGGCAAGGCGCTTGCCGCGGCAGGCGGCCACTCTGTACCCACGCTCCAGCACATCCGCCAACGTGTCGCTCCGGGGGCCTTTCTAGGCGCGCGTGGCGGGAGGCTGTGCAGCCAGCGGTGCGCGGTGGCATGCGAAGCGGACAAGACTGCCATCGTGGCGAGCAGTGGCGTCCCTGACGGTACCTTTTCTGCACTGTTTGGGCGACACAGACGGGCATTTAATGCCCTTGTCCCCTGCCGTCAGGGTTAGGTAGGATACAATGTACAAGTAACTGTACCAACCACCTCTCTTTTTACATTTGTACCCTTGTCTACGTTGCCACCTGTCGGTGACCCCTTTAGCGTATAAAAGGAGGCCCACGCGCAACGTAGAGGGGGTTCGACTCATTCGGAAGCCAGAAAAACACTTAGCTCTCTCGAGCAAGAACACAATACAATCAGACAAGCAATAGTAGGAGTATTATCTCTCCGGAGAGCTCCGAAGCTGGGTAAACTGCTCGTGTGTTTCGCCTCGATCTGCTCTTCGTGCGACCTCCGCCCCCCGCCGAACCGAAAGGGGCTCGGTCTGCCGGTCCCATAGGTGTTCGTGGATCAGTTTCCCCGACATTCCCCTTCGTGCTTACTGAAGCATGATTGCTATGATCCCGTTGATTCTCTTGAAATATCCCTTTTTGATGATGCTTGCTATGCTTGTGGCCAAGATGCCAATATGAATTATGCTCATGGAGATGAACTTGCTATAGTTCCTTGTGTTAAACATGAAATTGTTGCTATTGCACCCACGCATGATAGTCCTATTATCTTTTTGAATTCTCCAACCTACACTATATCTGAGAAGTTTGTGCTTATTAAGGATTATATTGATGGGTTGCCTTTTACCATTGCACATGATGATTTTGATGAATGTGATATGCATGTGGTTGCTGCTCCTACTTGCAATTATTATGAGAGAGGAACTTTATCTCCACCTCTCTATGTTTCCAACACGATAGAATTGCAAGAAACTGCTTATACTATACATTGGCCTTTACTATGTGTGTATGAATTGTTCTTTTATGACATGCTGATGCATAGGAAGAGAGTTAGACTTCGTTGTTGCTTGATATATGTTACTTTGTGCTCACTACTAAATTACAAATCATTGTTAATTAAAATTGGCTTTGATATACCTTGGGATCCGGGTGGATTCATTACTTGAGCACTAAATGCCTAGCTTAATGGCTTTAAAGAAAGCGCTGCCAGGGAGACAACCTGTAAGTTTTAGAGAGTCATTTATTTCTATTGAGTGCTTTTATATAGTTTAAAAACACAAAAATAAAGAGGGGAACCTAAAAACTTTTCAAAAAGGAAAGTGAAAGTGAGAGAGACAAGCATTGTTGAGGTGGGAGCTAGCCTTGAACTTTGTTCATGCTCACAGAAACTTTGTGAATCTTGATTACAGAAACTTTTCATCAAAAATAATTATCCCCTTGTATAATTCCATTGTATTATAAAAATAATGTGCCAAGGTTTGCCTTTAGGATGTTTACAATGCTTGTTGGTTTGTACGGTGCAGGACAAAAACTTTGGTTGTAGTGCGCGATTTTACATTTTTAACTGGAATGTCAATTGGTTCTGATTCTTTTCGAAATGTCTTGATATACAACTTTTTTATCTGTCCTAATTTTGGCTGAATTGTTGGGGTAACATAAGTATGGTGGATGTTCAGATTGCTACAGACTGTTCTATTTTTGACAGATTCTGTTTTTGATGCATAGTTTGCTTGTTTTGAAGAATATATCAATTTATATTAGTGGATTAAGCCATGAAAAATTTATATTACAGTAGACACAACGCAAAAACAAAATTTGAATTGGTTTGCAACAGTACTTATAGTGGCGATTTTCTTTATTATACTAACGGATCTTACCGAATTTTCTGTTGAAGTTTTGTGTGGATGAAGTGTCTAAATGAGGAGGTCTCGATATGAGGAAAAGGAAGAGAGGCAAGAGCTCAAGCTTGGGGATGAACGAGGCACCCCAAGTAAATATTCAAGGAGACTCAAGCGTATAAGCTTGGGGATGCCCCGGAAGGCATCCCCTCTTTCTTCAACAAGTATCGGTATGTTTTCGTATTTGTTTCGTTTATGCATTATGTGCAAGTCTTGGAGTGTCTTTTGCATTTAGTTTTCACTTTTTCTTTTATGCACCATGCTGGTATGAGATAGTCCTTGGTTGATTTATAGAATGCTCATTGCACTTCACTTAAATCTTTTGAGTATGGCTTTATAGAATGCTTCATGTACTTCACTTATATCATTGAAGTCTGGATTGCCTGTTTCTCTTTACATAGAAAACCGCCATTTGTAGAATGCTCTTTTGCTTCACTTATAATTTTTAGAGCGTGGGCATATATTTTGTATAAACAATTAAACTCTCTTGCTTTACTTATATCTTTTTAGAGAGGTGACAAGAATTGGTCATTCACATGGTTAGTCATAAATCCTACATAAACTTGTAAGATCGCTGAATATGATATGTTTGATTCCTTGCAATAGTTTTGCGATATAAAGGTGGTGATATTAGAGTTGTGCTAGTTGAGTAATTGTGAAATTGAGAAATACTTGTGTTGAGGTTTGCAAGTCCCGTAGCATGCACGTATGGTGAACCGTTATGTAACGAAGTTGGAGCATGAAGTGTTTTTTGATTGTCTTCCTTATGAGTGGCAGTCGGGGACGAGCGATGGTCTTTTCCTACCAATATATCCCCCTAGGGGCATGCGTAGTAGTACTTTGCTTCGAGGGCTAAGTAGACTTTTGCAATAAGTATATGAGTTCTTTATGACTAATGTGAGTCCATGGATATACGCACACTCACCCTTCCACTTTGCTAGCCTCTATTGTGCCACGCAACTTTTGCCGGTATCATGAACCCATTATTTACCCTCCTCAAAATAGCCACCATACCTACCTATCATGGCATTTCCATAGCCATTCCGAGATATATTGCCATGCAACTTCCATCTTCATCATATACATGACTTGAGCATTCATTGTCATATTGCTTTGCATGAGCGTAAGATGGCTAGCATGATGTTTTCATGGCTTGTCCGTTTTTTGATGTCATTGCTATGCTAGATCATTGCACATCCCGGTACACCGCCGGAAGAATTCGTATAGAGTCATATCTTTGTTCGAGAAATCGAGTTCTAATATTGAGTTGTAAGTAAATAAAAGTGTGATGATCATCATTATTAGAGCATTGCCCCTGTGAGGAAAGGATGAATGAGACTATGATTCCCCCACAAGTCGGGATGAGACTCCGGACTTTATGAAAAATAAAAGATGCCAAAGAAGCCCAAATATAAAAAATAGGCCAAAGAAGCCCACCAAAAAAAGAGAAAATAAAAGAAAAAAATAGAGAAAAAGAGAGAAGGGGCAATGTTACTATCCTTTTACCACACTTGTGCTTCAGAGAAGCACCATGTTCTTCATATAGAGAGTCTCTTGAGTTATCACTTTCATATACTAGTGGGAATTTTCATTATAGAACTTGGCTTGTATATTCCGATGATGGGCTTCCTCAAACGCCCGAGGTCTTCATGAGCAAGCAAGTTGGATGCACACCCACTTAGTTTCCAGTTTGAGCTTTCATACACTTATAGCTCTTAGTGCATCCGTTGCATGGCAATCCCTACTCACTCACATTGATATCTATTGATGGGCATCTCCATAGCTCGTTGATACGCCTAGTTGATGTGAGACTATATTCTCCCTTTTTGTCCTCACAACCACCACCTTATACCACCATAGTGCTATGTCCATGGCTTGCGCTCATGTATTGCGTAAGAGTTGAAAAAGCTGAAGCGCGTTAAAAAGTATGAACCAATTGCTCGGCTCGTCATCGGGGTTGTGCATGATTTGAATGCTTTGTGTGATGAAGATGGAGCATAGCCAGACTATATGATTTTGTAGGGATGAGCTTTCTTTGGCTATGTTATTTCGATAAGACATAATTGCTTGGTTGGTATGCTTGAAGTATTATTGTTTTTATATCAAATGATAGACTATTGCTTTGAATCACTTGTGTCTTAATATTCATGCCATGATTAGACATATGATCAAGATTATGCTAGGTAGAATTCCACATCAAAAATTATCTTTTTTATCATTTACCTACTCGAGGACGAGTAGGAATTAAGCTTGGGGATGCTGATACGTCTCTGTTATATCTATAATTTTTGATTGTCCCATGCCAATATTATTCAACTTTTATATACTTTTGGCAACTTTTTATACTATTTTTGGGACTAACATATTGATCCAGTGCCCAGTGCCAGTTCCTGTCTGTTGCGTGTTTTATGTTTCGCAGAAACCCAACATCAAATAGAATCCAAACGGGATAAAAATGGACGGAGAATTATTTTGGAATATTTGGGATTTTCCGGAGAAAGAATCAACGCGAAACGGTGTCCGGGGTGGCCATGAGACAGGGGGCGCGCCCTCCCCCCCGGGGGCGCTCTGGACTCTCGTGGGCCACCCGTAAGGCGGTTGACGCTCTTATTTGGCCGCAATAAAAATAATTTTATGAGAAAAATCTGGGCGAAAGATTCACCCCAATCGGAGTTACGGATCTCCAGATATAAAAGAAACGGTGAAGGGGAAGAATCTGAGAACGCAGAAACAGAGATATAAATCCAATCTCGGAGGGGCTCTCGCCCCTCCCACGCCATGGGAGCCAAGTACCAGAGGGGAAACCCTTCTCCCATCTAGGGATAAGGTCAAGGAAGAAGAAGAAGAAGGGGGGCTCTCTCCCCCTTGCTTCCGGTGCCGCCGGAGCGCTGCCGGGGGCCATCATCATCACCGCGATCTTCACCAACAACTTCTCCGCCTTCAGCACCAACTCTTCCTCCCTCTATGCAGCGGTGTAACCTCTCTCTTACCCACTGTAATCTCTACTTAAACATGATGCTCAACGCTATATATTATTTCCCAATGATGTATGGCTATCTTATGATGTTTCAGTAGATCCGTTTTGTCCTATGGGTTAATTGATGATCGTGATTGGTTTGAGTTACATATTTTATTATTGGTGCTGTCCTATGATGCCCTTCATGTTGCGCAAGCGTGAGGGATTCCCGCTGTAGGGTGTTGCAATGCGTTCATGATTCACTTATAGTGGGTTGCGTGAGTGACTGAAACACAAACCTGAGTAAGGGGATTGTTGCGTATGTGATAAAAGGGGACTTGATGCTTTAATGATATGGTTGGGTTTTAGCTTAATGAATATTTAGTAGTTGAGGACGCTTGCTAGAGTTCCATTCATAAGTGCATATGATCCAAGTAGAGAAAGTATGTTAGCTTATGCCTCTCCCTCAAATAGAATTGCAACAGTGATTACCGGTCTAGTTATCGCTTGCCTTGGACAAATAACTTTCTCGTAACAAAAAGCTCTCTACTAATATTTACTTTATTGCATCTTTATCTAAACAGCCCCTAGTTTATATTTACGTGCTTTTTATTATCTTGCAAACCTATCCAACAACACCTACAAAGTACTTCTAGTTTCATACTTGTTCTAGGTAAAGCGAACGTCAAGCGTGCGTAGAGTCGTATCTGTGGCCGATAGGACTTGAGAGAGTATTTGTTCTACCTTTAGCTCCTCTTGGGTTCGACACTCTTACTTATCAAAAGAGGCTACAACTATCCCGTATACTTGCGGGTTATCAGGGGGCACCCCATAGACACACAAGTTGACATTGTTTAGCTCTGTGCGGTGCCCCCCTCCATAGTTACACACCTCGGTCATATTGTCGTAGTGCTTAGGCGAAGCCCTGTGCCGGTAACTTCATCCTCACCGTCACCACGCCGTCGTGCTAAGAAACTCTCCCTCGGCCTCCACTGGATCAAGAGTACGAGGGACGTCCCCGAGCTGAACGTGTGCTGAATGCAGAGGTGCCGTACGTTCGGTGCTTGGATCAGTTGGATCGCGAAAACGTTCGACTACATCAACCGCGTTAACTAAACGCTTCCGTTTTCGGTCTACGAGGGTACGTGGACACACTCTTCCCTCTTGTTTCTGTGCATCACCTAGATAGATCTTGCGTGATCGTAGGAATTTTTTTGAAATTACCGCGTTCCCCAACAGTGGCATCCGAGCCAGGTCTATGCGTAGATGTTATATGTATGAGTAGAACACAAAGAGTTGTGGGCAATAATAGTCATACTGCTTACCAGCATGTCATACTTTGAGTAGCGGTATTGTTGGACGAAGCGTCTCAGACCAACATTACGCGTACGCTTACGCGAGACTAGTTCTACTGACGTGCTTCGCACACAGGTGGCTAGTGGGTGTCTGTTTCTCCAACTTTAGTTGAATCGAGTGTGGCTACGCCCGGTCCTTGTTGAAGGTTAAAACAGCACACTTGACGAAAAATCGTTGTGGTTTTTGATGCGCAGGTAAGAATGGTTCTTGCTAAGCCCGTAGCAGCCACATAAAACTTGCAACAACAAAGTAGAGGACATCTAACTTGTTTTTGCAGGGCATGTTGTGATGTGATATGGTCAAGACATGATGCTATATTTTATTGTATTAGATGATCATGTTTTGTAATAGAGTTATCGGCAACTGGCAAGAGCCATATAGTTGTTGCTTTATTGTATGCAATGCAATTGCCCTGTAATTGTTTTTACTTTATCACTAAGTGGTAGCGATAGTCGTAGAAACAATAGTTGGCGAGACGACAACGATGCTTCAATGGAGATCAAGGTGTCAAGCCGGTGACGATGCTGATCACGACGGTGCTTTGGAGATGGAGATGAAAGGCACAAGATAATGATGACCATATCATATCACTTATATTGATTGCATGTGATGTTTATCCTTTATGCATCTTATTTTGCTTAGTTCGGGGGTAGCATTATAAGATGACCCCTTACTAAATTTCAAGGTATAAGTGTTCTCCCTAAGTATGCACCGTTGCGACACTTCGTCATGCCGAGACACCACGCAATGATCGGGTGTGATAAGCTCTACGTTCACATACAACGGGTGCGAGCCGGTTTTGCACACACAGAATACTCGGGTTAAACTTGACGAGCCTAGCATATCCAGATATGGCCTCAGAACTCTGGAGACCGAAAGGTCGAGCGTGAATCATATAGTAGATATGATCAACATAGTGATGTTCACCATTCAAAACTACTCCGTCTCACGTGATGATCGGACATGGTTTAGTTGATTTGGATCACGTGATCACTTAGATGATTAGAGGGATGTCTATCTAAGTGGGAGTTCTTAAGTAATATGATTAATTGAACTTTAATTTAGCATGAACTTAGTCCTGATAGTATTTTGCAAACAATGTTGTAGATCAATAGCTCACGTTGTTGCTTCCCTATGTTTTTATTTGTTTTCCTAGAGAAAACTAAGTTGAAAGATGATAGTAGCAATGATGCAGACTGGGTCTGTGATCTGAGGTTTATCCTCATTGCTGCATAGAAGAATTATGTCCTTGATGCACCCCTAGGTGACAGACCTATTGCAGGAGCATATGCAGACATTGTGAACGTTTGGCTAGCTCATATGATGACTACTTGATAGTTTTGTGCACCATGCTTTACGGCTTAGAACCGGGACTTCAAAAACGTTTTTGAAACATCACGGAGCATATGAGATGTTCCAAGAGCTGAAATTGGTATTTTAGACTCATGCCCGTGTCAAGAGGTATGAGACCTCTAAACAATTACTTTGCCTAAAAGATGGAGGAGAATTGCTCAACTAGTGAGCATGTGCTCAGAATGTTTGGATATTACAATCACTTGAATCAAGTGGGAGTTAATCTTCCAGATAAGATAGTGATTGGCAGAGTTCTCTAGTCACCATCACCAAGTTACTGGAACTTCGTGATGAACTATAGTATGCAAGGGATGACGAAAATGATTCCCGAGCTCATCGTGATGCTGAAATCGACGAAGGTAGAAATCAAGAAAGAGCATCAAGTGTTGATGATTGACAAGACCACTAGTTTCAAGAAAAGATCAAAGGGAAAGAAAGGGAACTTCAAGTAGAATGGCAAGCAAGTTGTCACTCCCATGAAGAAGCCCAAAGCTGGACCAAAGCCTTAAACTGAGTGCTTCTACTTCAAAGGAAATGGTCACTCGAAGCGGAAATGCCCTGAATATTTGGTGGATAAGAAGGATAGCAAAGTGAACAAAGGTATATTTGATATACAGGTTATTAATGTGTGTCTTACTAGTGTTTATAGTAGCCCCTAGGTATTTGATACTTGTTCAGTTGCTAAGATTAGTAACTCGAAATAGGAGTTACAGAATAAACAAGAAACTAGTTGAGGGTGAAGTGACGATGCGTGTTGGAAGAGGTTCCAAGATTGATATGATCATCATCGCACACTCCTTATACTTTTGGGATTGGTGATGAACCTAAATAAATGTTATTTGGTATTTGCGTTGAGCATAAATATGATTAGATCATGTTTATTGCGATACGATTATTCATCTAAGATAGAGAGTAAATTGTTATTCTGTTTATATGAATAAAACCTTCTATGGTCATACACCCAATATTGATGGTTTATTGAATCTTGATCGTAGTGATACACATATTCATAATATTGATGCCGAAAGATGCAAAGTTTATAATGATAGTGCAACATATTTGTGGCACTGGCATTTGGGTCATATCGGTGTAAAACACATGAAGAAACTCCATCAAGATGGACTTTTCGAATCACTTGATTATGAATCATTTGATGCTTGCGAACCGTGCCTTATGGGCAAGATGACTAAAACTCCGTTTTCTGGAACAATAGAACGAGCTAGTGACTTTTTCGAAATAATACATACCGATGTATGCAGTCCAATGAGTGTTGATGCTCGTGGCAGGTATCGTTATTTTCTGACCTTCACAGATGATTTGAGCAGATATGGGTATATCTACTTAATGAAACACAAGTCTGAAACATTTGAAAAGTTCAAAGAATTTCATAGTGAAGTGGAGAATCATCGTAACAAGAAAATAAAGTTTCTACAATCTGATCGTAGAGGAGAATATTTGAGTTACGAGTTTGGCCTTCATTTAAAAAAATGTGGAATAGTTTGACAGCTCACGCCACATGGAACACCACAGCGTAACGGTGTGTCTGAAAGTCATAACCGTACTTTATTGGATATGGTGCGATCTATGATTTCCCTTACCGATTTACCACTATCGTTTTGGGGTTATGCATTAGAGACAACTGCATTCACTTTAAAAAGGGCACCATGAAAAATCCATTGAGACGACATCTTATGAACTATGTTTTGGCAAGAAACCAAAGTTGTCATTTCTTAAAGTTTGGGGCTGTGATGCTTATGTGAAAAAGCTTCAACCTGATAAGCTCGAACCTAAACCGGAGAAGTGCATCTTCATAGGATACCCAAAGGAAACTGTTTGGTATGCCTTCTATCACAGATCCGAAGGCAAAATCAATGTTGCTAAGAATGGATACTTTCTAGAGAAGTAGTTTATCTCGAAAGAAGTGAGTGGGAGGAAAGTAGAACTTGATGAGGTAATTGTACCTTCTCCCTTATTGGAAAGTAGTTCATCACAGAAATCAGTTCCAGTGATTCCTACACCAATAAGTGAGGAAGCTAATGATGATGATCATGAAACTTCAGATTAAGTTACTACCAAACTTCTTAGGTCTTCCAGAGTAAGATCCGCACTAGAGTGGTACGGTAATCCTGTTCTAGAAGTCATGTTACTAGAACATGATGAACCTATGAACTAGGAGGAAGCGATGATGAGCCCAAATTCCGTGAAATGGCTTGAGGCCATGAAATCTGAGATGGGATCCATGTATAAGAACAAAGTGTGGACCTTGGTGGACTTTCCCGATGGTCGGCAAGACATATTAAATAAGTGGATCTTCAAGAGGAAGACAGACACTGATAGTAGTGTTACTATCTACAATGCTCGACTTGTCGCAAAAGGTTTTTGAGAAGTTCAAGTTGTTGACTACAATGAGATTTTCTCAACTGTAACGATGCTTAAATCCGTCCGTATCATGTTAGCAGTTGCCATATTTTATGAAATCTGGCAAATGGATGTCAAAACTGCATTCCTTAAATGGATATTTATTAAAGAAGAGTTGTATATGATGCAACCAGAAGGTTTTGTCCATCATAAAGGGACTAACAAGGTGTGCAAGCTCCAACAATCCATCTATGGACTGATGCAAGCATCTCAGAGTTGGAATATACGCTTTGATGAGTTGATCAAAGCATATAGTTTTATACAGTCTTGCGGTGAAGCCTGTATTTACAAGAAAGTGAGTGGGAGCACTACAACCTTTCCGATAAATATATGTGAATGACATATTGTGGATTGGAAATGATGTAGAATTTTCTGGAAAGCATAAAGGAGAGTTTGAAAGGAGATTTTCAAAGAAAGACATAGGTGAAATTGCTTATATATTGGGCATCAAGATCTATAGAGATAGATCAAGATGCTTGATAAGATTTTTTCAATGAATACATACCTTGACAAGTTTTTTGAAAGAGTTCAAAATGGATCAGTCAAAGAAGAAGTTCTTGCCTGTATTACAAGGTGTAAAGTTGAGTAAGACTCAAAGCCCGACCATGATAGAAAATAGAATGAGAATGAAAGTCATTCCCTATGCCACAGTCATAGGTTCTATAAAGTATGCTATGGAACAGACCTATTGTGTACCCTGCCCTGAGTTTGGCAAGGGAGTACAATTTTGATCTAGGAGTAGATCACTGGACAACGGTCAAGATTATCCTTAGTGAGGACTAAAGAAATATTTCTCGATTATGGAGATGATAAAAGAGCTCGTCATAAAGAGTTACATCAATGCAGGCTTTTAAACCGATCCAGATGACTCTAAGTCTCAATCTAGATACATATTGAAAGTGGGAGAAATTAGCTAGAGTAGTTCCGTGCAGAGCATTGTAGTCATAAGAATATTTGCAAAATACATACGACTCTGAATGTGACAGACCCATTGACTAAACTTCTCTCACGAGCAAAACATGATCACCCCTTAGTACGCTTTGGCTATTAATCACATAGCGATGTGAACTAGATTATTAAATCTAGTAAACCCTTTGGGTGTTGGTCACATGACTATGTGAACTATGGGAGTTAATCACATACAGATGTGTATATTGGTGTTAAATCACATGGTGATGTGAACTAGATTACTGACTCTAGTGCAAGTGGGAGATTGAAGGAAATATGCCCTAGAGGTAATAATAAAGTTATTATTTATTTCCTTAATTCATGATAAATGTTTATTATTCATGCTAGAATTGTATTAATCGGAAACTTAGTACATGTGTGAATACATAGACAAAACTTATAGTCCCTAGTATGCCTCTACTTGACTAGCTCGTTAATCAAAGATGGTTATGTTTCCTAATATAGACATGTGTTGTCATTTGATGAACAGGATCACATCATTAGGAGAATGATGTGATGGACATGACCCATCCGTTAGCTTAGCATTATGACCGTGTTAGTTTCATTGCTACTTCTTTCTTCATGACTTATACAAGTTCCTCAGACTATGAGATTATGCAACTCCCAAATACCAGAGGAACACTTTGTGTGCTACCAAACATCACAACGTAAAAGGGTGATTATAAAGGTGTTCTACAGGTGTCTCCAAAGGTGTTTGTTAGGTTGGCATAGATCGAGATTAGGATTTGTCACTGTAGCGACCAGACCTCAAACGGTCAAGTCTCTATGCATCAGTGTCATCCCTGGATCGGTAATGCTGACACGCACAGTACTCGAGGATTTATAACAGAGTTTCAATCACACACTTATTACATCGAGTCCTCATAAAGAGTATTATTACATAAATAAATCAGGGCTGAAGGCCATCTAAACTAGATAACAACGGAAGGCTTCGAAGGTAAATGAGTCCATCAACTCCAATGGCATAGCTGAGTGCAAAACAATGACCTATCGCACCTTATTCATCGTCTGAGTAGTCTACAAATAAGAAGTTGTAGCCCGAAACGGGTCAGCACATGGAATATGCTGGCATAGTTACACTGTAAAGTAATGATAATGCAAAGACTATATCTACATGCAATATTTGGCTGGTGGAGGCTGTAAGTTTCATGATTTTGCATAAAGCTAGTTTTTCCCTACAACAAAGGAATAAATTTATTTAACTACTCCCATGTTGCCCATTATTTGAGAAGGTTCCTCCAACTCAAGTCCCAATTAAAAGTATCATCATTAACCCATCATCAAGATTAATTAGAGTAACGTGTTGAGATCACATCAGTAGGTTCAAGTACTAGATACTAAAGATGTCCATAACTGGGGACACGACTAACCGTGATTAGTTTATACACTCTGCAGAGGTTTGCGCACTTTTCCCCACAAGACTCGACCGCATGCATGATCGGATGATCGAGACATAGCCTTTCTGAAGCATTAACTCTCCACTCCGGGTAGACAGTACCACCTACAACCCTCTACATCTGCTAGTCTACCTCTTCAAGAGCTCACAGAACTTACTCAACTATGCGAGAGCCCATAATGGCTGTTCGCTGCACATGGAAGTTTCTAGCATGAATAATCTTATGACCCCTTGAGCCTAGGTGGCATTCCATAGGATAATCACACGGGTACTCCGGGATTTCCAAAACAGACAACACTGGGTACTCCAAGTGCCTCAACCAATCCACCCAGATTTGTATTAAAGTTGCCACTTAATGTTATCCAATATTAAATAACTCTCAAACTTCCATGTGTGATTCGTGATCCCATCCCCGTCTACGAGCATGGCTAAGCAATAATAAGCATAACTGAGACAGCCTGATTTTTGGCCGTTTCTTTTTCTTTTGTTTTTCCGAGGTTTTTGCCTGAGTTTTCTTTTTTCGTGGCTTTGTGGTCTGGAAACTGAAGAAGATGTCCTCTTCTTTGTTTCCAGAGTGGCTTGTCATTCCCAAATCCTTCCCTAGAGCCTGTCATTTCCATCCTAGCCCAAATTCCAATATTCTTTTTATTGGGAATATTCCTTTTCTATTAAAGGAATAACTCCAATTGCCCTAGGTTGTGAAGCAACCTATATCTCCCTCACTCCTAAAATTCCCAAAATTGTTTGGGTCATATCTTGATCAAATATGGCAAAACTTTTCATTGCCATGTTCAAAAATAATTCCCCAATATTCCTTTTTCTATTCTGCCCTGAATGGCACTTTGTGAAGGAAGTGTCCTTTATATTTCTCCTATTGACTCCCAACCTTTTTGGGAATGTTTATATGTCCAAATATTTTCCCCATGCACAAGTTCAAATTTATTTGCCTAGCCAAACTTCCTCAGTGAATCTTCAAAGTTTCTGTCAAACAGAAAGCTTTGTGAAGGAAGTACTAGCTAGGAGTATCCAAATGAGATGAACTTTTGCACACTCCTTAACGTGCTCATATTAACCCCCTTCACCCATTTGCAGCCTTATCCAATCATCTATGTGAGCACAGGAGCAAATCTTTGTTTCTGGCATTATTTTCAGGTTGTGAAGCAAGTATATTTTATATTGCTTCAAAAATCCTGATAAATTACCAGATCATTCTTATACCCATAAAACATCCCTCCACACATTTTGGCATCATTTCAATGAGCCATTTGATCACCATAACAAGTTTCTGGACAGACATGATGTTTTGTGAAGCAAGTGCTACTTTGGTTTGTCCATTCGGCATGAGATTTTTACAGCAACTTTATATGTCCATATCATGAGGATTTGCCAAGTTTCATCCCATTACACCACTCCATGTGAGTGCACCATCTTGATCTTCATTTCTGGACCAAGTATGCAGTTGTGAAGCAACTGTAGTAAATCTTGATCCTTTTACCCTCAAAACCTCCAGGATAAATGTCCTTTGATAGTTAAACCTCACAGACAAGCTAGTTACTGATTTACCTAGCTGGTTTAACCACAACAAGTTACAAACACCTTCTTACTAATTTACTTTTGGAGCTAAGTGCAAATCTCTTCTTTGCCCCTAGACCGATTTATTTCTTTAGTTGGACTAAGGGCAGCAAGGTCATCCAATGGACATGGTTGGCCTGACCAAAACGTGGAGTTTGCTCCAGTGCGCGTGGTGATCACGCTAATGTCATGCAAATGGCGTGCTTTGGATTCTTCCCGGCCCTGTGCCCGTCGTCTCCCTCGTCGTCTCGACCTCCATCCATGTCTAGTAGCTCCCCCGTGATGCCCTGCATCGCCCTGGATTGATGGTTCGTTGTGATTCGCCATGAATGCGCCGCTAGCGCCATGCCCGTGCCGTGCCCCGCCTCTGTCCGCCATTAAAGCTTGGTAGGGAGCTCGCCCGTGAGCTCCAGAGCCTTCCCCTCGGCCTATAAAAGGACCCCTAGGCTCTCCCACATCTCCCAAGCCCCTCCCCAAGCCTTCCCGACCACCGTAGCATCGGCATCTTGCCAGAGTTCGCCTCTGTTCGCCGTGGCCGCCCCGTTTTCTCCTTGGTCCCGGCGAGCTCAAGCCTCCCCTCCTCCTCTGGTGTTGTCCAACGCGTTCCCCTCATCCCACTCAGCCGCCCCAACCCTCTTGCCCTCGCCGGAGTGCCTCTGGCCACGCCTCCGAGAGTTTGGCCGCAGCCTCCATCGTTCAGCCTCCTCCCCGTCCGGCCGGTCCAAGCCCTCCCACTCCCTCCGGACTCCACCACCGCCTCCCCCATGTCCCGGTGAACATCCCCATGCCCTCAGCCTCGCCGGAGTTTCCCTCATTGCCGAGCTCCACCTCCGCCCGAGCCGCTCCTGTTCCTCCCTGTCGTTGCGCGCCGCCGCAGTGTGACACCCCAAAATTTTTAACCTTGTTTTATTAATAAAAATTTGGCCAGGAACTTAAACTTTTGTTTTCTGGATTTTCTTTTGATTTCAGAACCATTCTTCCCTTTATTTTTTATGGAGTTTTTACCTCAAGTGAAAAAACTTCCCAATTTTATTGGACTCTCTTACCATCTCAAATAAAACAATTCTTTTATCAGTAGGATTATTTATATAATTATTTTTTCTGAGCTTTATTTCTCTAATTTGGTCTTTCATAAGTTTAGGGTCCCATTTGCAATGCAACCCTTTTATAAATACATTCAAAAATCCCACCAAAATTTGGAGATGTCATGTGATGTTTCTAAATCACTTTTATGCAAAAATATATTTCATTCTTTGCATATTTTGAGTTCTACACCAAGTTTTCAAATCTGGTCCAGTGGACAGTTTTGCACTACAACCTATTTAAATATTTCTTTAAAACTTCTACCAAAATTTTGGTATGTCAGTGGTAGCATGCCATCCAACTTTATGCAAAAACCTAGTGATGTTCTTTGGAAATATTGAGTGTATCAACCACTTTTTCATTCTGGTCCAGCCCTGTGTTTTCTACTGCAACCCTATTTATTTTTGCTCTGGTGACCTTGTGCTTTCTCCTGCTTCTAGTCAACCCTGCCAAACCCCTAAGTCCAGGAGCATGCACCCTTTGGGACAGTTTTGGTTCATGAAATGATGCCATTTACCTTCTGTCCAGGACTAGAGATTTGCAAAACTTGCACTAGCAAGTTTCTTCTTTTGGCAAACTAACCTCACCACCCTCTCTTGCATCTAAAGAGACCCCACTCTGGAAGTTTTGACCACTCCAAGAAAAGCCTAGGTGCCTGTGGCATTTTGTCAAACACCTTGAGAGCATGGACAGATTGGGCATGAGTTTGTGTTTACATTGTGAACCGGACCCCCTGACCAGACCAGCATGTCCCATGGTTTTGCCCTAGCCTACAACTCCACCCTGCTAACCCTCTTGTGGTTTAGAGCCCCTTAGCATGCATTAGCATTTTGTCGAGCACGTTCCGTGCGTGCTCTGGGCGCGAGCAGAGCACGCGTTTTGCACGTGCCGCGCTCGAGCCGCCGCGTCGCGCCCCTGGTTTTGCCACACTGCAGAGCCGCACCACGCACTCTCCCTCTCACCAAAACATGCCAAGCAGCCCCTCGCCATGTCTCCGACAAGCCAGGAGCTAGCCTCCACGGTCGCCCGATAGCCCCTGCTCTAGTCGGCACCGCCCGAGCCTCTCCCGCTCGCCACCTGCCCCCTGGAACAGCGCGAGCTCATCCATAAGCGTGTTCCCTAGCACTCGTCGCCGCCATGTTCCCCGGATGCTACAGAAAGATGGTCGCCGGCGAGCTTATCCACGGCCGCCGCAAGCCGACTTGGATGTGCTATAAAAAGAGGCCCCCGAGTGCGTCCCGTTCCCCAGGTAGCCTCAAATCACCCCCCTCGTTTCCCCGTGGCAGCCAATCGACCCAGGGAGGTCTTCTTCCCCATCTCCGGCAACCACAGCCGCCGCCACTGTCCCGGTCATTCCGGCACCACCAGGGCCTCCCCCTCTCCACTCTCTTCACCAGGAGCCCCCTCTCCCCCTCGTGAGTCCATCCCCCTGCTCAATTTTGATCGGGACTCGCCGCGGGCGAAAACTCACTCTTCCCGACGGCCACCGTCTGCTGCGGAGCTCGCCGCCGGCAGCTCCGTCCACCCCAAAGACCAAAACGACCACCGGAGTGACCGCCTCGACCCCCTGAGCCCACGGGTGACCTCTGTTTCTCGAACGGTGTCGCCGTTCGCCGGCGAGCGTCGCCGGAGTCCCGCCTCCTCTCGGGCAGAGGAAGAGGAGGGAAGGTGGACTAGTCAAACCTAACCAGTGGGCCAGGCGGGCCCACTGTCAATGACCACGCTCGATCCACGCTGGATAAGTGGAGGCGTAAAGTCAGAATGCGCCTTCGACGTGTACGTATATTCGAATCGTTTTCTTTTTTTGTTTTATTTTTTTAAAATAACAGATTTTGACCAAAACTTTGACTGTCTATAAGTTTTTAAATATAACTCCAAATGAATTGATTCTTTTTCCTACCTCTCCCAAATATTGTCTAGTTTATTTTAAGATTTATTTCAAAAAAATTCAGACAACTTTTTGGTACTGTTTTTGAAACTATATATTGATTCAAAAATCTTTTAAATAGGATTTTTGGAGAAAGGAGAAAGCCTTCAAAAACTTTTGGAGTGCACCTTGCCTCCCCACAACTTGAAGGCAAGCATCCTGAACCCTGGTATAATATTTTTGATTTGTTGGTTGACACGATTATAACACCACCTTATTTCGGAAAACTCGTTATTTTATGTGGTGATACGATCCTTTGCATGAATGCATATTAGTGTTTTCCTTGCTGGTGGAAATGAATATACTTGAGATGGTAATCATCCTCATGTGCCTTGCATGCATGGTGGAAAGGAATCCGGGAAAACCTCTGCCTTGGGTAGGCGTGAGCTTGTCGCTGGTCTCCGTCGGGACGGTTATGTCCAGTATGGCATAGTAAGGTGTAATGAGCGGTGATTCCGTCGGTTGAAATATAATTGTTATACATGTCATACAGGGAAATTATTAACCTCCTGAGTCGACCGTAGATCGAGTCTTGTTCCAGTAACCCCCACACTTGTTTCGTGCTACCACTTGTCCCTGCCACAGGTAGGGTACGGTTCAGTAATTTGTCAACCCCTTTCTAGCACACACCGTACAGAGGGGCCGGGATGAGGGTACCATGGCCATGGATTAAAGCCAGTCATCCGGTCAGGGGGCATGGGTATTTCGGTTGTAGCCGAGGGGGTAGCTTCCCCAGTTTTGCGCGCGGTATAAATTTTGTGATCCCATGCTAATCGAGGTTGTAGCCTCCCCACTTAGAGTTTTGCTTAACGAGTGTCGTGGGTGATTCCAAACACCGGTAAGTTAAGCTGGTGTGTGCAAGTCAGGTGCGTTTTCATTTAAAAGACCGTAGACGGAATTAGTCCCGATGGACTAAAGGAATCCGTTACTCGTGGGTAAAGAGTAAACCCTCTGTAGAGATTAAACCTATTCTAGTAGCCGTGTACATGATTAAGGACTATAGTCTGGGTTCGATCAAGTGTCAGTCTTAGTGTCGGTCTTCGGAGGAGAAACCGTTAAAACAAAACTTGCATCATGACTTGTGCTAATTGCGGTAATTTTGATTATTATAATGGACTAACCCATTATATTATTTGAATTATTGATTATCCTTGGGACGGTTCTACCGCCTGGATATTCATTGTGATTATTTGTTTTATAAGCCCTTTATGCGGTGTCGCGGAGACGCCCGACTGTGGCATTGCTTGTTATTTATTTACTTTATAAGCCCTTTATGTGGTGTCGCTGAGACGCCCGACTGTGGCATTGCTTGTTATTTATTTACTTTATAAGCCCTTTATGTGGTGTCGCTGAGACGCCCGACTGCGGCATTGCTTATTATTTATTTACTTTATAAGCCCTTTATGTGGTGTCGCTGAGACGCCCGACTGCGGCATTGCTTGTTATTTATTTATTTTATAAGCCCTTTATGTGGTGTCACACAGACGCCCGACTGCGGCATTTTATTTCCACTCCATTATGGCTCATTCATGTTGCATGTAAATAACCTGTTTGCATGCATAAGAGATTTTATTTATGACTGACGATATGATCATAGAATATTTCAGTGCATGATTATCATTTATATTATCCCAGTGTTCATAATGTTTGCAAGTACATTCAAAGTACTCACCGGCTTGTCCCTGGCTATTGTCTTGGCCAGATTTCTTGCACGGATAGGAGCGACGCGATGACAGCCCCGGAACCTAAGCAGTGGTGGTAGCAGCCTCGCGTAGATAGAAGTTACCTGGTCAGCTGTTCTTGTGGGAAATGGAGTCCCATAGACACTGATGATTCACAAACCGCTTCCGCCATAAACCACTAGAAACCATTTGTTGTACTCACAGGCCAGAATGGTCTTGTACTACATATTTTGTATTTTGCCTGGAAATTCTGTATCAAGTCGGTGTCTCATCAGCTAACAGTAATCCTGGGGCTGGTGAGCACAACGGCCATTTTTTCTGGAAATTAATACCCGGAAAACCGGTCGTGACAAACTTGGTTTCAGAGCCAGGCTGACCATTGGCTAATCCTATCTTAGCCAGGTCGAAAAACTTATGCAAACCAACCCACCATACCTTAACCAAACCCCAGCCAAGCTTCTCGTGCAAGATAGCCATACAGTGACCCCGATACCTTTTGGCAGTCGGTGCCCAACCTATCAACCTAGCCTGTCTATCACGCACCAGTGACCAGTACCCAAGATGTCTCATTCGCAAGCGTGCGAAGGAAGACTCCGTCCCCTTTTCCTATAAAAAGGGCACACTAGCCCCAACCCAGCATAACACAGCCTCTACCCCAAACCGAGCCATAATGCCTGGCCCCATCATGCACAATGAGACCACAGCAACCAACCTTGGAGGTTTTGTGACCATACTTGCAAACCTCACCCGTCGTGCCTATGCGTTAGAAGAGCCCCCAGAATATGTTGTGTACCAAGGACCCATGAGCGGTGAGGACCGTCAATTCTGGGCCACTGTGCACATCTACGGTAGGAGTCTGTTGCCAGAACGCCCCTACAGGTTCACCGAAAGGACAACTTCCTTTGAGCCACAAGCCATCCAGCTAGCTGCTCGAGAAGCTATAGTTCAACTCCGGCACTTGTCGCCCAGAGTTAACTGTCGCTCCTTCTACTACTACCCTAGACGTGAAGGGTATGGTAGACCACCCCAAGTTGCCAACGGAGATCACGAGACGGATCCTGCATTGTTCCACCTAGTACGCTATGTAGGTGCACTAGAGGCCGATCAAATCACCATTGATCTGATTGCAGCTCGTGGAGAGCTGGTTCGCCGAGCCCCGGCAAGTAGGGAAGACGAGCCCGACGCCGACAACCCAGTCGTGCTGTTCGGACACCCGATCGAGACCCTGAGGTCAGCCCCATCCATCAACCAAAGTGCTTTGATGACCCCAGAAGTGCTTCGTCGCCTTTTGGGCGCCCACTCCAACGCGATTGTGGCCAACAATCCCCGCGATGGTCATCATCGCGACCCCGACCCTGCAACCCCTCAACCTCCTCTAGCTAATCCGGACAGTGAGACCTGAGGAGAAGCCTCGACATCCACAAGGCACGCCCGCTTGGATATAAACGAGGTAGACTAAGTCACTCGAGTAGTGTCGAGTCCCAGTGTATCCTCGCTTTGTATTCATGTGACCTTGTAAATAAATGCAGCCTGTCGTCGTGCCTCTGTTATCTAAATAGTAACCTTGCAAGGATATATCAACCTGCAGTTGCATTTTATTCTAGGCACAGCTACCAAAACCACCTCGACGACCCCCACAGTGATACGTCACTTTAGTGAGATGTGTGTATCTGTGGCTTTGACCCCGACCCTTGGAGCTGAACTGGCAAATTCATTACCTTTCACCACGGTAAAATGACCCAGCTCCAGTGCTATAAAAAGGCCATCTCGTGGCCTTGCCAAGCACCCCTCACCTTGTGCACCATTTCCTGCCATGCCGAGCCCTAGTATTTATCTGAGAACCCCAGATGCAACCCCAGGTAGCTTTGTCAAAATATTGGGGGATTTTACCTGCAGTACCATGGGTTCTACCCAGCCTCCCCAGTACGAGCTATTCAAATCGAGAATCACCCGGTCCACCTCGAGATATTGGGCAGCAGTACACATCCCTCCCGTAGACTCAAACCAAGACCCAACGGAGATCTCCTTCGTGGGGAAATCTATGCCGACCCTCCATATGGCCGTAGAAGCTATGGACGAATTGAGAGAGACCCAGTACTGGCCAATCTTGTCCAGTACGTCATCTCTCAAGAACGTTTAACCCAACGTGTGATGGGTTACCTCCAGAGCCTCGCGGATTTAAATCCTCAGATCGCCATCGGAAGATCACTGAGGCCCGACCAGGAGAGACACATTCATCGACTGGTCAATCCACTTCCCCCGATAGAAGAGGAGTGTGTCCCAGTACCAGAGACGTTTTCTAGGGACCCCGTCCAGTTACCGTTTGCATTATAGATGTCGCTGCTATGTTTATTATTGCAACATTTATTTATAAGTTGTAACTTATGTGTGGTACCCCGAGTTTGCGAGGCGAGTAAATCATTTAGTTTCTATTAATGTGAGTAGTTCTGTTGCAGTTTGACTCTAATATAATACTGTTTTCTCTCGCGAAAAATCCTGGAGTGTGATTTATTTTCCCTGAGCTGTTGCATCATACACCTTCTCACGACATGGATTATTTTATGTCACACAGCACCACGACAGCAGACTCCCAACCGCTCGAACACATACCCTGTTTGCAAAAACACGTAACCGTGGATTATTTGTTTTTCAAAACAACTCCTAACAAATCTCGAGGACGAGATTTTTTTTAAGGGGGGTAGTGCTGTGACACCCCAAAAATTTTAACCTTGTTTTATTAATAAAAATTTGGCCAGGAACTTAAACTTTTGTTTTCTGGATTTTCTTTTGATTTCAGAACCATTCTTCCCTTTATTTTTATGGAGTTTTTACCTCAAGTGAAAAAACTTCCCAATTTTATTGGACTCTCTTACCCTCTCAAATAAAACAATTCTTTTATCAGTAGGATTATTTATATAATTATTATTTTTCTGAGCTTTATTTCTCTAATTTGGTCTTTCATAAGTTTAGGGTCCCATTTGCACTGCAACCCTTTTATAAATACATTCAAAAATCCCACCAAAATTTGGATATGTCATGTGATGTTTCTAAATCACTTTTATGCAAAAATATATTTCATTCTTTGCATATTTTGAGTTCTACACCAAGTTTTCAATTCTGGTCCAGTGGACAGTTTTGCACTACAACCTATTTAAATATTTCTTTAAAACTTCTACCAAAATTTTGGGATGTCAGTGGTAGCGTGCCATCCAACTTTATGCAAAAACCTAGTGATGTTCTTTGGAAATATTGAGTGTATCAACCTCTTTTTCATTCTGGTCCAGCCCTGTGTTTTCTACTGCAACCCTATTTATTTTTGCTCTAGTGACCTTGTATTTTCTCCTGCTTCTAGTCAACCCTGCCAAACCCCTAAGTCCAGGAGCATGCACCCTTTGGGACAGTTTTGGTTCATGAAATGATGCCATTTACCTTCTGTCCAGGACTAGAGATTTGCAAAACTTGCACTAGCAAGTTTCTTCTTTTGGCAAACTAACCTCACCACCCTCTCTTGCATCTAAAGAGACCCCACTCTGGAAGTTTTGACCACTCCAAGGAAAGCCTAGGTGCCTGTGGCATTTTGTCAAACACCTTAAGAGCATGGACAGATTGGGCATGAGTTTGTGTTTACATTGTGAACCTGACCCCCTGACCAGACCAGCATGTCCCATGGTTTTGCCCTAGCCTACAACTCCACCCTGCTAACCCTCTTGTGGTTTAGAGCCCCTTAGCATGCATTAGCATTTTGTCGAGCACATTCCGTGCGTGCTCTGGGAGCGAGCAGAGCACGCGTTTTGCACGTGCCGCGCCCGAGCCGCCGCGTCGCGCCCCTGGTTTTGCCACACTGCAGAGCCGCGCCACGCACTCTCCCTCTCACCAGAACACGCCAAGCAGCCCCTCGCCATGTCTCCGACAAGCCAGGAGCTAGCCGCCACGGCCGCCGGACAGCCCCTGCTCTAGTCGGCGCCGCCCGAGCCTCTCCCGCTTCCCACCTGCCCCCTGGAATAGCGTGAGCTCATCCACAAGCGTGGTCCCTAGCGCTCGTCGCCGCCACGTTCCCCGGATGCTACAGAAAGACGGTCGCCAGCGAGCTTATCCACGGCCGCCGCGAACCGACTTGGATGTGCTATAAAATGAGGCCCCCGAGTGCGTCCCGTTCCCCAGGTAGCCTCAAATCACCCCCCTAGTTTCCCCGTGGTAGCCAATCGACCCGGGGAGGTCTTCTTCCCCATCTCCGGCAACCACAGCCGCCGCCACTATCTTGGTCATTCCGGCACCACCAGGGCCTCCCCCTCTCCACTCTCTTCACCAGGAGCCCCCTCTCCCCCTTGTGAGTCCATCCCCCTACTCAATTTTGATCGGGACTCGCCGCGGGCGAAAATCCACTCTTCTCGACGGCCACCTTCCGCTGCGGAGCTCGCCGCCGGCAGCTCCGTCCACCCCAAAGACCAAAACGATCACCGGAGTGACCACCTCGACACCCTGAGCCCGCGGGTGACCTCTGTTTCTCGAACGGTGCCGCCGTTCATCGGCGAGCGTCGCCGGAGTCCCGCCTCCTCTCGGGCAGAGGAAGAGGAGGGAAGGTGGACTAGTCAAACCTGACCAGTGGGCCAGGCGGGCCCACTGTCAGTGACCACGCTCGGTCCATGCTGGATAAGTGGAGGCGTAAAGTCGGAATGCGCCTTCGACGTGTACGTATATTCGAATCGTTTTCTTTTTCTGTTTTATTTTTTAAAATAACAGATTTTGACCAAAACTTTGACTGTCTATAACTTTTTAAATATAACTCCAAATGAATTGATTCTTTTTCCTACCTCTCCCAAATGTTGTCTTGTTTATTTTAAGATTTATTTCAAAAAAATTCAGACAACGTTTTGGTACTGTTTTTGAAACTATATATTGATTCAAAAATCTTTTAAATAGGATTTTTGGAGAAAGGAGAAAGCCTTCAAAAACTTTTGGAGTGCACCTTGCCTCCCCACAACTTGAAGGCAAGCATCCTGAACCCTGGTATAATATTTTTGATGTGTTGGTTGACATGATTATAACACCACCTTATTTCGGAAAACTCGTTATTTTATGTGGTGATACGATCCTTTGCATGAATGCATATTAGTGTTTTCCTTGCTGGTGGAAATGAATATACTTGAGATGGTAATCATCCTCATGTGCCTTGCATGCATGGTGGAAAGGAATCCGGGAAAACCTCTGCCTTGGGTAGGCGTGAGCTTGTCGCCGGTCTCCGTCGGGACGGTTATGTCCGGTATGGCATAGTAAGGTGTAATGAGCGGTGATTCCGTTGGTTGAAATATAATTGTTATACATGTCATACAGGGAAATTATTAACCTCCTGAGTTGACCGTAGATCGAGTCTTGTTCCAGTAACCCCCACACTTGTTTCGTGCTACCACTTGTCCCTGCCACAGGTAGGGTACGGTTCAGTAATTTGTCAACCCCTTTCTAGCACACACCGTACAGAGGGGCCGGGATGAGGGTACCATGGCCATGGATTAAAGCCAGTCATCCGGTCAGGGGGCATGGGTGTTTCGGTTGTAGCCGAGGGGGTAGCTTCCCCAGTTTTGCGCGCGGTATAAATTTTGTGATCCCATGCTAATCGAGGTTGTAGCCTCCCCACTTAGAGTTTTGCTTAATGAGTGTCGTGGGTGATTCCAGACACCGGTAAGTTAAGCTGGTGTGTGCAAGTCAGGTGCATTTTCATTTAAAAGACTGTAGACGGAATTAGTCCCGATGGACTAAAGGAATCCGTTACTCGTGGGTAAAGAGTACACCCTCTGCAGATATTAAACCTATTCGAGTAGCCGTGTCCATGGTTAAGGACTACAGTCTGGGTTGGGTCAAGTGTTGGTTTTAGTGTCGGTCTTCGGAGGAGAAACCGTTAAAACAAAACTTGGATCATGACTTGTGCTGATTGCGGTAATTTTGATTATTATTATGGACTAACCCATTATATTATTTGAATTATTGAGTATCCCTAGGACGGTTCTACCCCCTGGATATTCATTGTGATTATTTGTTTATAAGCCCTTTATGCGGTGTCGCGGAGACACCCGACTGTGGCATTGCTTGTTATTTATTTACTTTATAAGCCCTTTATGTGGTGTCGCTGAGATGCCCGACTGTGGCATTGCTTGTTATTTATTTACTTTATAAGCCCTTTATGTGGTGTCGCTGAGACGCCCGACTGCGGCATTGCTTGTTATTTATTTACTTTATAAGCCCTTTATGTGGTGTCGCTGAGACGCCCGACTGCGGCATTGCTTGTTATTTATTTATTTTATAAGCCCTTTACGTGGTGTCACACAGACGCCCGACTGCGGCATTTTATTTCCACTCCATTATTGCTCATTCATGTTGCATGTAAATAACCTGTTTGCATGCATAAGAGATTTTATTTATGACTGACGATATGATCATAGAATATTTCAGTGCATGATTATCATTTATATTATCCCAGTGTTCATAATGTTTGCAAGTACATTCAAAGTACTCACCGGCTTGTCCCTGGCTATTGTCTTGGCCAGATTTCTTGCACGGATAGGAGCAACGCGATGACAGCCCCAGAACCTAAGCAGTGGTGGTAGCAGCCTTGCGTAGATAGAAGTTACCTGGTCAGCTGTTCTTGTGGGAAATGGAGTCCCATAGACACTGATGATTCACAAACCGCTTCCGCCATAAACCACTAGAAACCATTTGTTGTACTCACAGGCCAGAATGGTCTTGTACTACATATTTTGTATTTTGCCTGGAAATTATGTATCAAGTCGGTGTCTCATCAGCTAACAGTAATCCTGGGGCTGGTGAGCACAACGGCCATTTTTTGGAAATTAATACCCGGAAAACCGGTCGTGACACGCAGCCATGGCCTCTCCTCGACACGCGTGAGCCCCTGGTCGGGTGCGGCGTCGTCTCCCGCATCCACAGGTGGCCTCACCCTGGCCGGAGGTGGTCGGAGTTGGCCAGGCCGGCGCCGGCATCTTCCCTGCCCTCGCTCCTCTGTCTCTGATCGGGGAGGCAGCGAGGAGGAAGAAGACAGGCGCGAGGAGAGAGAGAGGATAAGGCGGGCCCCGCCTATAAGCCTCTGGCCGTTGACCAGCCCTGCCCACGTGGATAAGTGACGGGCCCCACCCGTGGGACCGGCGCGCGTCAGCCCCGCCACTGTTCCTTTGGATAAGGTGAAAGCGTATTTTCCCAGAATGCGTTTTCACTTTTTCTGTCCAGGCCCCTGGTTGGAAAGTCTTTCATTATAGATGGGTCCCTCGCAGAAAAACTTCAATATCTTTTTAACCGTAACTCCGTTTAAGGTGAAACCAATGCCCACTTCTTCGCTTCGTCGAGACCGTTCGGTTGGTCATATTTTCACTATGGTTTGACACTGTGAAAATGACCTTTATGCCCTTGCCCTTATTCATCCCCCTCCGAGAGAGAACAATTTCCGGCGTATCTTTCTGCGGCTTCACCACACTTCTCCCCGGTGCCTTCTTCACCCCCAGGCAAGCCACAATACCCATTTGCATGATAGTCATGCAGTAGCCATGGTTTCCAACTTGAATATTTAATAAATGTTTGCTTGTTGAAAAGATGGTTATCGTTGTTCCGGTGATGTTCAGATTTGCATGTTCACTTTTGTGCTATGTTGTCTTATACTCTGTGATCATGTTATACCTGCTAGTATTACCTTTTATATGTTTATGCTAGTTGGTAGTACATGTTGATGTTGGAGATGGTCATGCTAGTCAGTATGCGATGCTTAGTGGATATCATTTATTGTTGATATGGTGGAAAGTTATGTGATACTCTCATGGTGATGTTGATATCATGTTCATGCATTTTATCATGACTCAGCATATTTGCATTCAAGTTAACCGGATTAAATTGAACTTGAACAACTGTTGGCTGAGTCATGGTGCCGCTGAATCAATGCTGACTAGTGCAACCATGCTTACCAGTATGGGACGGTCCTAACTGGGTCTATTGTTGTGCCTCTCGCCGGTGCCTCCAACGAGGGAAGGTTATGGGCGTGTGCTACCCTGATCAGGTAGGCGGAGCATAACCTTGTGTGCCCGTAGTTGTTATAGCCGGTGGATCCCCGTGTGGAATCATTTATGTTTTGGGCCACGATGGTGGTCGTTGTGTCTGGAGGTAGGCACGGGGCCACCCACGACTTAGCTCAGTGAGGAGTGAGTTGGAGTGGCCAGGAGAGTGTCATGGCAGTAGATGGTTTTGTCGGAACGCCATTGGTCCACCCGAATGGAAGTGCGAGGCCATGGGTTCCGTAGTGTGGGTACAGTGTACTAACCTCTACAGAGTGTATATTAAATCTATCGATAGCCGCGCCCGCGGAAAAGGGCCCAGGTTGAGAGAAGGTCACACCATGAGTCAACAGTAATAAGAATAATGTGCTTAATAATAGTGAGATAAGTTGGTTGTGATCGCCGTAAGGATCACGGGCCATGTAGTGGTCGGGTTGTGACCGCCGTAAGGATCACGAGCCAAGTATTGGTCGGGTGGTGATCGCTGTAAGGATCACGATGGTATCGAGGATACCGAGTTGTTGTATATTCGTGATGTTGTACGAGAATAGTGGGTAAAGGTCAAGCTCCTTGTGGTCATTTACTGATTACTATGGTATTGTTTATACCAAGCTTGATTTGATCCTAAGATGATTGTGTGATGTCCGAGGTTGGTAAGTGATGCAAGTATTGGTTACGAGGTAGCCGAGTAGAATAGGTGGTACATATAGTGTCATTATGTTGCATCCTAGTATTGTAGGATTAATATGTTCATGTTGTGATAGCTGTATCATGTTTATGATGGTCATGCCATGTTGTTCTGATGATATCATGATAATTCCTATTTAACCTCTAATTGCCATGCTGTTGTTTGTCTTGAATGCTTCTGGATTATTGTGAGCTTGCAAGTACATTCAATGTACTGACCTGGTGTGTCATGCCAGCTTGCAGGTCATTCCGGATTTGATTGCTTGTTCGCCGTGGAGTCCTTGTTTGCGAGCTAGGATAAGCGTTCCAGCCAGAGTCCCTGTGGAGTGGAGTTCACCACAGTCTTTGTTGTTCCACTGCTAGACTTATTCCGCTGCTTCAAGTTGTTCCGCTGCTTGCGTAGAAGAACTGAGGATGGCGTAGTGTCGCTGTACCGATGTTATTCATTGTAATATCGAAGACCTTGTATTCATATTCATGTAATAATAAAGAGCTGGTTTGTTCTATGCTAAGCAATGACGTATTCCAGAAGACTTCTCCTCAATCTCTGGGCTGGAATACTGGGCGTTTCGGTTTCTATGAGCCGGGGTGCCACAACGCTTGGTATCAGAGCAAGTCTGGCTATAGGACGCCCTAGACCGCGCGAATGTTAGAAAGCGGTAGTATAGACCCCAGTTGGTTTGTTGCACTTGATTGCTGCATTTGTTTGTCGCATAGCATGCATATAGATTATTATTTAGTCACTAATGGTTTATCTGGTGAGTGTCGCTGGCATCGGTTCGGACCCACTACAGCTCAACCTTTGCATTTCTCCATTTTCTTTTCTTTCCGTGTTTGGTGTCATTTCCGTCCTAGCAGAGTGATGCCAAGTGATCCTGACCCTGTTTGCAAAAATGGTGCTCAGGTATCGCACCCATGTCTTTCCTTCAGTCCCGTCTATCGTTTCGGTGATGGATATGCTTCTATCCTGGATCGTTCTTTTATTTTGTCGTGTTGGCAACCCTTAATGATCTTAGTTATCAAGAAAGGGCAATGTCAGCAGCCTCATTTTTTCCCCGCAATCCTATTTCTTGGACGAGTACGGATCTTTCTCCATCCGCTTGATAATAATGTGGTTGCGACCTTCGTGTCCCACTACATAATTACCAAGTGCATCCTCACCTCCGAGCTAGTTCAGGTTGCCACCTGGCTAAGCTAGCACTTGGTGTAGCGCTGCTTACACCAATTCTTCCACACATTTATTCCTCCTCGTGCCCATCGTCACAGCATATTAGACTGTAATACCGAAGTTTCCGCAAGATTTGTGTGCTTAGGTGTGCATGCATATTATTGCGTGACTAGCAGTAATATGTGATGATTGCTTGATTAATTATATTAGTAGAATGCTTGTGTGCTTTTGTTTTAGTCGTTTCTGTTATTCCTTTCTTTGGGCCTTTGGTGTTACAAATTTTTTTCCCCTATTGAAGTTGCTCGTCAATCGACACTGGACCCGAACAGTCAGAAAGAAATGCATATTCAGCTAAACAAAATGGGATTACCAGCTGACTGCAATAAAAATTGGAATATCTTGTCCAGATGCAAAAGAAATCCTGGATGGACTGTCAGTATCAAGTTTGCATTAGCATGCACTCATCACAAGAAAATGATTAAATCAGCAAGAAGAAAAATTGTGTGCAAGGTTGACAGAATATTATCAAAGGTATGGTTCAGATACAAGTTTCATTTTTCGTTGAGGATGATTTCGAAACTCGATGTACCTGGAAGCAAACAAAAATATCGCATGTACTCAGAAAGGAAAATAGTCCCGCAAAACCCTGTTTCATGCAAGAAATCAATAGCAAAAATATTCAGATGGTTATATATGTGGAAATCGGTCTGCATATCACAATAAGAAGCTTCTGGTGTAAGCAACCCACTTTTCCCTCGAAAGATACCAGAGAAGCTTCCAAGACAAGACTCATCTATCTTCGTCAGTACGATGCATGGATGACTTCTTGCGCAACGTACTCTGCCTTCTTTAGTAAGCAACCGCAAAAGCTTCCAGCATAAGGTACCGAGTCTTTCCCCAGCAAAGTCCTTAAGGGGGTAAGCTTCTGAAGCATGATATCTAGTCTTCTTCAACAAGTTGTCCGATGTAACTTTCGAGCACAAGCCAGCAAATAATCCTCAATAAGACATTGGTACAAGGTAGTACACTGTGAATTGACAGCATATGGTAGTGAATGCCAAGAATCAGATCCGTAACATTTTGGTCAGAATCAAGAATCAGTCAGAATACACATGTGTCTCGGAATCAGGCCCTCATATATATGCAATGAGCATACCATCAAGATCTTACAAGTCACTCGGATGAGGATCTGACAACCACGTGAGGATGGTTAATAGAAGAAAGCCTTTATACACCGTAGTGTGACAAAGGATTATGAGGATTGACGACATCAGTGAGATCAATACAAGTACCCGTGAACCTGGAAAATGATCCTGATGAGCCATTGTCCCCTTTTTCACCAATGAAGGCACCACGCCTGTGATCTGAGCTGTTTCTAGCTATCCGGGGTGGATGCCGATTTTTGTTTCTCTCTTCAACGACTGTCACAAGTCTGAGCTGCTTTTCGGCCGTCTCGTACAACTGTTGAGTTTCTTTTTGTGACAGTAGCCCTATAGCTACTTTTTGGCTATTTTAGGGAGCTGCCACCTTCTTCTTATCGACTCGGTCTCATGCTCTGAGCTGCTTTTTCATCCCGAGCCGTGGTTGAGTTATTTCAGTAATGTCCCAGATCTGAGTTGTAATGACCGCTCTGGTGGCTACTGATTTATTTGCTGATTTCTTGCAAAGGTTTCGGATGCTCATTTCCCAACGATCAGAAAATTAGAGGTGTTGAACCTGCCATTTAATGGGTTACCTTATCAGAAAAATGAGGATAAGCTACGATTGTCAGAAAATTGCACCGATAGTACCTATGGTCATACGAAGAAGCAATATGGCCCAGCTCTTTGAGCCAAAGATCCAGACCAAGAAAACAATAATGAAGGAGCAAGACCAGTGATGCAGGTATGAAAATTGTTGCATGACCCCTATGGTGCAGATCCCCCGGACAGTCTAAGACAGTATTGATCCACATGGATATACCTACAACACGAGTAATTGGTATGAGGAATAACAGTCTGGAAGCCTGAGTCCTCACTTATATGAATCATCATGGATGGCCTGTCGAGAACAAATTTTTTCCGTCCAGTCTGCAGATATTATCATACAGGCCAAACCCTTTATGCTGGCCGCGAAAGGAGACAATCAAATATTTGGTACGGATCCGATACCCACGACAATGGAACCACTTGAGATGATTCAGAAACTTCTGTGATGAGTCAGAATCTGTCAGGAAACGGTTATGCTTCAACTCAACTGTTTGGAACCCAAAGGACCTGCATTTAGTGGAGAAACCCAATGCAATGAGTCCGAGCTTGAGTTTTCATCAGAAAATTCTGATTATCATTACATGAAAGGTTGTCAGTGCCGGGTGGCACACCCAGCGGAAATCACTTTTGGATTTGTGAGACGGACATACATTTCAGTCGTGATAATCAAATCATACTCAACTAGTCAGCAGATCTAAAAAGAAATTGGAGCCTATATAAGCATGAGAAAGCCAGGCAAGATCTGTCAGAAGGTGGATACAGTAAAGCAAACTACCCAGGGCCAGTCAGATAAAAATTAGTGGGAACAACAATAAAGGAAAACGGATACCCGAGTTGGAAACGGTTTCCTTAAGTCAGAATATTCATACTTGTTCCTTGAGCAACCAAATCTCGAGGACGAGATTTCTTTAAGGGGGTAAGGTTTGTGACAGCCTGATTTTTGGCCCTTTCTTTTTCTTTTGTTTTTCCGAGGTTTTTGCCTGAGTTTTCTTTTTTCGTGGCTTTGTGGTCTGGGAACTGAAGAAGATGTCCTCTTCTTTGTTTCCAGAGTGGCTTGTCATTCCCAAATCCTTCCCTAGACCTTTTCATTTCCACCCTAGCCTAAATCTGAATATTCTTTTTATTGGGAATATTCCTTTTCTATTAAAGGAATAACTCCAATTGCCCTAGGTTGTGAAGCAACCTATATCTCCCTCACTCCTAAAATTCCCAAATAATTCTCATAAATTGTTTGGGTCATATCTTGATCAAATATGGCAAAAATTTTCATTGCCATGTTCAAACATAATTCCCCAATATTCCTTTTTCTATTCTGCCCTGAATGGCACTTTGTGAAGGAAGTGTCATTTATATTTCTCCTATTGACTCCCAACCTTTTTGGGAATGTTTATATGTCCAAATAATTGCCCCATGCACAATTTCAAATTTATTTGCCTAACCAAACTTCCTCGGTGAATTTTCAAAGTTTCTGTCAAACAGAAAGCTTTGTGAAGGAAGTACTAGCTAGGAGTATCCAAATGAGATGAAATTTTGCACACTCCTTAACGTGCTCATATTAACCCCCTTCACCCATTTGCAGCCTTATCCAATCATCTATGTGAGCACATGAGCAAATCTTTGTTTCTGGCATTATTTTCAGGTTGTGAAGCAAGTATATTTTATATTGCTTCAAAAATCCTAATAAATTACCAGATCATTCTTATACCCATAAAACATCCCTCCACCCATTTTGGCATCATTTCAATGAGCCATTTGATCACCATAACAAGTTTCTGGATAGAAATGATGTTTTGTGAAGCAAGTGCTAGTTTGGTTTGTCCATTAGGCATGAGCTTTTTACAGCATCTTTATATGTCCATATCATGAGGATTTGCCAAGTTTCATCCCATTACACCACTCCATGTGAGTGCACCATCTTGATCTTCATTTCTGGACCAAGTATGCAGTTGTGAAGCAACTGTAGTAAATCTTGATCCTTTTACCCTCAAAACCTCTAGGATAAATGTCCTAGATAGTTAAACCTCCCAGACAAGCTAGTTACTGATTTACCTAGCTGGTTTAACCACAGCAAGTTACAAACACCTTCTTACTGATTTACTTTTGGAGCTAAGTGCAAATCTCTTCTTTGCCCCTAGACCGATTTATTTCTTTAGTTGGACTAAGGGCACCATCCATGTCTAGTAGCTCCCCCGTGATGCCCTGCATCGCCCTGCGTTGATGGTTCGTTGTGATTCGCCATGAATGCGCCGCTAGCGCCATGCCCGTGCCGTGCCCCGCCTCTGTCCGCCATTAAAGCTTGGTCGGGAGCTCCCACGTGAGCTCCAGAGCCTTCCCCTCGGCCTATAAAAGGACCCCTAGGCTCTCCCGCATCTCCCAAGCCCCTCGCCAAGCCTTCCCGACCACCGTAGCATCGGCATCTCGCCGGAATTCGCCTCTGTTCACCATGGCCGCCCTGTTTTCTCCTTGGTTCCGGCGAGCTCAAGCCTCCCCTCCTCCTATGGTGTTGTCCAACGCGTTCCGCTCGTCCCACTCAGCCGCCACTATCATCTTGCCCTCGCCGGAGTGCCTCTGGCCACGCCTCCCGGAGTTCGGCCGTCGCCTCCGCCGTTCGGCCTCCTCCCCGTCTGGCCGGTCCAAGCCCTCCCAGTCCCTCCGGACTCCACCACCACCTCCCCCACGTCCCGGCGAACCTCCCCATGCCCTCAGCCTCGCCGGAGTTGCCCTGATCGCCGAGATCCACCTCCGCCCGAGCCGCTTCTGTTCCTCCCTGTCGCCACGCGCCGCCGCAGCCATGGCCTGTCCTCGATGCGCGTGAGCCCCTGGTCGGGTGCGGCGTCGTCTCTCGCATCCACAGGTGGCCTCACGTCGGCCGAAGGTGGTCAGAGTTGGCCAGGCCGGCGCCGACCTCTTCCCTGCCCTCGCTCCTCTGTCTCTGATCGGGGAGGCAGCAAGGAGGAAGAAGACATGCACGAGGAGAGAGAGAGGATAAGGCGGGCCCCGCCTGTAAGCCTCTGGCCGTTGACCAACCCTGCCCACGTGGATAAGTGACGGGCCCCACCCGTCGGACCCGAACGCATCAGCCCCGCCACTGTTCCTTTGGATAAGGTGAAAGCATATTTTCCCACAATGCTTTTTCACTTTTTCTGTTCAGGCCCCTGGTTGAAAAGTTTTTCATTACAGATGGGTCCCTGGCAGAAAAACTTCTTCCCGGGGTGATCAAAGGTATTAGGTTCCTACCTCAAACACTGCAACCAAAACCACATGGTCCCAATCCTACCAATGCAAATATTTGTGGGGTAGAACTAATGCATAGTAAAAACTGGGTATAAAAGAGTATGATCAAAGTGTAACTTGCCTTGCTGATGATCTGCAAACTTAGAGATTTGTAGTAACAAGCTTCGCACTCCAGGTAATCTAGCGTAGACAAATAATAGCATACATAAGCAATCACTCAAACGAAACACGACAAAACTCGAGAAAAGATCCAAATCAAACATGAAACGAACAATGACTTAAACTAACAAGAGTCAAAACCTAACAGAATTATTAACATGTGAATTAGATCTTAACAGAAAGTACATGTGATTAGCTACGCTTTGCAATAATATTCAACTCAAACAGAGCAACAAAACTCAAGATACGAACAAAACAAGATCGTTTACTAATCTAGACTAAAGTCAAATTTTACAGTACCAAAATCATGTTCAAGTTGATTAACTAAAAGAGGGCTTCGAGACGAAGATTTAGGCATTGGTTTCATCTAATTTAGATAAAGGGGTAAAAAGTTATACTAGATTGAAGATCAGGGCAGAATCGCGATAAAAAATAATCATAGATAAAACCGTGGAAAATAAAATAAGACGAACAAGCTAACGAACGAACGTTCCCTGTTTGAACCTAACCGGTGAACGACGTTCGTTAAAATGAATGAATGGGCGAACATCCGCTAAATAAATAAACAGTACCGATCTAATTAAAAAAACAGATCTAGGGGTTTCTAAAAAAACTGACGGTTTTTATACCTAAACCGAAAAAGACCGGCGGCGACTCCGACGGCTCCGGCGAGACTCCGGCGAGGCGGGGCGTCGGCGCG
>NC_041381.1:603742097-603753678 GCF_002162155.2 Triticum dicoccoides | reverse complement strand
CGACTTGGCGGAGGGGCCAAGGCAGCGGCGCGACGTGCGGCTCCTGGACTCCGGTAGGAGTCCGGCTTGGGGGCGGGGAGGGCTGCGGCTTGGGGTGGGCTGGTTGGGCCTTTGACCCAGTGCGGTCCGCGAATAGTTTTCTTAAATAATTTCGCCCGAACAGAAAAATCCTAATAAATTATAAAAAAAATCTGAAAATGCCAAAAACAATTTTTGCCGTCTAAATGAAATATTTAGAACAAAGTGAAGATTTTTTTGGCCTAAAAATGCAATTATGAAAAATGCATATTATCTTCCCTCATTTGTTTTTAATATTGGAAATAATTGGAGAGAATAATAATAAAATCAAATTGATCCTTTTCTTCAAATTTGAATCAAATTCAAATATGATTTTTGTGAAACCTCCAACTCTCTTCTTGGGTCCTTGAGTTGCTTAAGATTTCTAGGATGTCAACCAAAATGCAAGAATAAATATGATATGCATATGATGATCTATGTATAACATCCAAATTGAAAATTGGGATCTTACAAACCTACCCCCCTTAAGATGAATCTCGCCCTCGAGATTCGGGTTGGTCAGCAAAAAGGTTCGGGTGGTCTCTACGAAGGTCTTCGTCTCGCTCCCAGGTGGCTTCCTCCTCGGTATGGTGGCGCCACTGAACTTTGCAAAACTTGATCACCTTGCTGCAAGTAACTCGGCTAGAAAACTCAAGAATCTTGACTGGTTTCTCTTCGTAAGTCAAATAACTGTCTAACTGAATTGCTTCAAGTGGCGTTGTGTCTCTCAGAGGAATATCGGCCATCTCCGCGTGGCACTTCTTCAACTGGGAAACGTGAAACACATCGTGAACTCCTGCCAATCCTTTTGGCAATTCCAGCTTCTAAGCAACTTCTCCCATATGTTCCAAAACTCTGTATGGTCCCACAAAACGTGGTGGTAGCTTTCCCTTAACTCCAAAGAGCTTAACTCCTCAAAGTGGGGACACACGAAGGTATACTCTGTCTCCGACTTCGTAAACTGTCTCCTTGCGTTTAGAATCCGCATATGCCTAGACTGGGCTACCTTGAGTCTATCGTGAATCAACTTAACCTTCTCCTTAGAGTCTTTGATTAAATCTGGTCCGAGCAACTATCAATCTCCAACTTCAACCCACAATAACGGTGTCCTACACCTCCTTCCGTACAAAGCTTCGAAAGGGGCCATCTTCAAACTGGCTTGATAACTGTTGTTGTAAGAGAACTCTATGTATGGCAAATTGTCATCCCAACTAGATCCATAATATAGCGCACAAGCTCTTAACATGTCTTCTAGAATCTGATTGACTCTCTCAGTATGTCCATCTGCCTGGGGATGAAAGGTTGTACTGAACTCTATCCTAGTACCCAAAGTCTCATGCAACTGATTCCAGAACTTTGAGGTAAACTGGGTTCCTCTATCCGATACGATGGTCCTCAGAACTCCATGCAGACATACGATCTTGGTCATATATATCTTTGCCAACTTAGCACTCGTATAGGTGGTCTTCACCGGGATGAAATGAGCTACTTTTGTCAAACGGTCAACTACAACCCAGATAGAGTCATAACCTGATCGAGTCCTGGGCAATCCAGTGATAAAATCCATGCCAAGCTTATCCCATTTCCATTCGAGTACTGGCAATGGCTGTAGCAATCCAGCTGGCTTCTGATGTTCTGCCTTAACTCTCTGACATACATCACAAACTGCTACATACTCGGCAATATCTTTCTTCATTCCTGTCCACATGAAATTTTCCTTCAAATCCGGATACATCTTAGTGTTTCATGGGTGAATTGGATATGGCTAATCATGGGCCTCCTGCAGAATCAACTTCCTGATCTCGGGGTCATTAGGCACATATACTCGATCCTCAAACCATAAGGTGTCGTGCTCATCCTCACGATATCCTTTAGCATTTCCTTTGCTCATCCTTTCCTTTATCTCCGCAATCTCCTTGTCAGTCTTCTGGGCTTCTCTGATCTATCAAAGTGGACTGAGTTTCCAATGCTGCTACATAAGCTCTAGGAACTATCTACAAACATAACTCTCGAAGATCATCTGCTAACTCCTTAGGTAATTCTCCGGTCATGGGCGTGTTAACATAACTCTCGCGGCTCAACGCATCTGCTACTACATTGGCCTTTTCGGGATGATAGTGCAATTTCATATCATAATCCTTGATGAGCTCCAACCATCTCCTCTGCCTGAGGTTCAACTCCTTCTGCGTGAAGATATATCTCAAACTCTTATGATCCGTGTATACCTCACAATTGTTTCCGGTGAGGAAATGTCTCCATGTCTTCAGTGCATGCAGTACGGCTCCTAACTCCAAATCATGCGTAGCATAATTTAACTCATGAGATTTAAGCTGTCGCGAGGCATATGAAACAACTCTCCCTCCTGCATAAGCACTGCTCCAAGTCCTCGACGTGAAGCGTCGCAATACACTTGATAATCCTTTCGTTGATCTGGAAGAATCAGCACTGGGGCTGTAAACAAACGTTTCTTCAACTCCTGAAAACTGGCTTCACACTCCTCAGTCCATTTAAACTTGGTGTCCTTCTTCAACAACTTTGTCATGGGCTTGGCAATCCTGGAGAAATTCTCAATGAACCTCCGATAATATCCTGTGAGTCCAAGAAAACTCATGTTCTCTCCAACTGATGTGGGTGCTACCCATTTAGTTACAGAAACAACCTTGGTAGGGTCTACTGCTATTCCTTCTCCGGATATAACATGTCCGAGAAATCCAACTTCCTTTAACCAAACTCACACTTGCTGAACTTGGCATATAAGTGATGTTCTCTGAGCTTCTCAAGAACCAAACGCAAATGTTCCTTATGCTCCTCTTCGTTCTTCGAGTAGACAAATATATCATCAATGATCACCATGACGAACTTATCCAAAAAATCCATAAACACATTCTTCGTCATGTTCATGAAATAGGCAGGCGCGTTAGTCAGACCAAATGACACAACGGTATACTCATATAGCCCATACCTTGTGGTAAAAGCTGTGTTAGGTATATCCTGCTCTCGAATCTTCAACTGGTGATAACCTGATCGAAGATCTATCTTAGAGAAAACTTTAGCTCCTTGCAACTGGTCAAATAGATCATTGATCATCGGCAAAGGGTACTTGTTCTTGATCGTCACTTCATTCAACGCATGATAATCAACAACCATCCTTAATGATCCATCCTTCTTCTCCACTAGAAGCACTGGGGCTCCCCAAGGTGACGAACTTGGTCGAATATAACCTTTATCCAATAACTCCTTAATCTGCTTCTTAATTTCCTCCAAATCCTTGGCAGGCATCCGATACGGTCTCTTTGATATTGGCCCGATGCTTGGCAATATCTCAATAAAAAACTCAATGTCTCGATCTGGTGGCATGCCTGGCAACTCCTCTGGAAATACATCAGGGTAATCCTTCACCACTGGTACTTCCTCCTGTACAACTCCTGATAAGGAATTCACTTGATTCCTCTTCGGCACATGTCGAGATACATACTTGATCCTTATCCCTTCTGGAGTGGTAAGGAATATCGACTTACTAGCACAACCAATGTTCCCTCCATACTTCTATAACTAATCCATACCTAGTATTATATCCAATCCTTGTGACTCCAGAATTATTAGGTCCGAGGGAAACACATAGTTACCAATCCTTAAGGGTAACCGATCACACCATAGACTGTCCATATACTCTGCTCCTGGCGAACTTACTAACAGGGTGACCTAAGGGCTTGGGTTGGCAGGTTATACTTATCCACAAATCCCCTTGATATGTATGAATGTGATGCACCAGTATCAAAAAGAACAAGTGCAGTAATTGCATTAATTAAAAACTTACCGACAACTGTGTCGGGTTGATCCTCAATCTCCTCCACGCTGATGTGGTTCACCTGACCTTTGGTGAAGGGGTTGGGCTTCTTGGCAGAACTTCCATTGCCATTTCCATTCTTGGCTTCAGGACATTCAGTGGCATAATGTCCGGTCTTCTGGCACTTGAAACAGGTAATGTGGCTTAGATCCCTCTTGGCTGGGGTTGAAGGGCTGGAACGGTCCTGGCTGCTGCCTCCTGCATTCCCATTGCCATTCCTGGTGCCATTATTGTTGTGCGAACTTGCTCCGTTATGCGTGTGTCCTCCATAGGTATGGCCTCCATAGTTGTGCGTATGTCCTCCCGAGTACGGGGAATAGCGGGGCTTCTGCTGAGCTCCTGAAATGTACCTCCCCTGTCCATACTTCCTCTTGCAATTTTCAATCTGTTGTTGCTTGCCTTCAATCATAAGAGTCCTATCTACCAACTCCTGGTAGTTGTTGAATGTCGCCACCATCAACTACATGCTCAGCTCATCATTCAGCCCTTCCAGAAACTTCTCCTGCTTAGCGGCATCTGTAGCTACATCATCAGGGGCATAGCATGCTAATTTACTAAACTCATCCACATACTGACCCACTGTGCGTCCTCCTTGGCACAAGTTGCGAAACTCACGCTTCTTCATGCTCATAGCTCCAGCTGAAACATGGGTAGTGCGGAAAGCCTACTGAAACTGATCCCACGTAACAGTGTATATGGGGTAACTGGCTGTGAAATTCTCCCACCATGATGTTGCGGGTCCATCAAGCTGATGTGCGGCAAAACACACTCTCTCCGCATCTGTGCATCCTGCAGTGGTCAACTCTCTTCCAATCTTGTGGATCCCATCATCTGCAACAATCGGCTCGGTGCTACTTGAAAACACCGGCGGATTCAACCTTAGGAAACGGGCTAGGTGATCAACAGGTGGTGGTGGTGGGTTGTTGTTGTTGTTGCCTTGGTTCTGATTCTGGACTAAAAGTTGCATCAGGGTATTCTGCTGCTGGATCAACTAAGTGAGCTCCGGTGGGAAGGCAAATCCATTGTCACGTCTCGGAGGCATCTGATGGGTTTAGAAAAGGTGAGAAAATAGAATAGAAAAGGAGTCTGAGAGAGGTTCTCTACCCATAATGCTCATGAGACAAACACAATCAATTTTCACTTCAATCAATAGCACACAAGATTACAAAAGCGGTCTAACCTATAACTACTAACTTGATCGTTCCAACTACTTGGAGGGAAAATACTACTAATTACAATGGTGGTCATCTAGAAATTTTCATCGGAAGAAGACTCCATAATATCTGCTCCAGCTTCATCAACGTAGTCATCATCGCTATCCGGGTCGGAGTCGGTGTCGTCGAGGATGATGTAGTCTCCTGGCTGGTTGTCCTTCTTTGGCGCGAGGTCTCCCATGAATACTCCTAGTTTCTTTGTCAGGTCGTCATTCTTTTCCACCAATATAGCAATCTCCTCCTCGTATCCATCACGCGTAGACCTGATCTCCTCTTCTAGCTCGTTGTTCCTCCTCACCAGTTTCTTGATCCTCTTCATGTGGATAATTTGTTGATTCTCCTATCGACGAATATGATCTCCCATCTCTTGAATGTAAGCTGCAATTGATCCATCCTTCCTGGTACGAATCATCTCCCATTTGTCATCTCAGCGGCCACATATCTGGTAGACGGTATTCTCCAGCCCCTTGTGATACACCTCGCCTATGCATCTAAAGGTGATATGGGCGGACATGCTCTTTCCAGTACTCCATCTTGGTGCATCTAGGTAGAAATCAATAGGCTCCGTTGTTGGCGCAAA
The DNA here is from genome assembly GCF_002162155.2 of Triticum dicoccoides. Classification (NCBI taxonomy): domain Eukaryota; kingdom Viridiplantae; phylum Streptophyta; class Magnoliopsida; order Poales; family Poaceae; genus Triticum; species Triticum dicoccoides. Next base: position 603,747,980 of record NC_041381.1, on the reverse strand, counting down.
GGTCCTCCCAGGTATCCAGACTTTGATCTTCCAGCCCTCCTCTTCTGGTACACGTGTAGAGAAGGTCCCCGTGAAGCTTGGTAATCCCATGTTCAAATACTTAGTGACTTCCTTCAAGTTCTTTCCGAAAGGGGTGTCATCATCTTGCTGAGTGAACTTGTTCATGGGATCTGCATCTATAGAGTAGAAAGTGAGGAGAATTAGAAATGAGTAGAGAAGAGAAATCATGTGGCTCATTCCAGTGGTCGCATCCTACAGTCAGCATGTGCTCTGATACCATCTTGTAGCGACCAGACCTCAAACAGTCAAGTCTCTGTGCATTAGAGTCATCCCTGGATCGGTAATGCTGACACACACAGTACTCGAGGATCTATAACAAAGTTTCAATCACAAACATATTACATCGAGTCCCCATAAAGAGTATTATTACATAAATAAATCATGACTGAAGGCCATCTAAACTAGATAACAGCGGAAGGCTTCAAAGGAAATGAGTCCATCAACTCCAACGACATATCTTAGTGCAAAACAGAGACCTATCCCACCTTATTCATCGTCTGAGTAGTCTGCAACATAAGATGTTGCAGCCCGAAATGGGCTAGCACATGGAATATGCTGGCATAGTTGCACTGTAAAGCAATGATAATGCAAAGACTATATCTACATGCAATATTTGGCTGGTGGAGGCTGTAAGTTTCATGATTTTGCATAAAGCTAGTTTTTCCTTACAACAAAGGAATAAATTTATTTAACTACTCCCATGTTGCCCATTATTTGAGAAGGCTCCTCCAACTCAAATCCCAATTAAAAGTATCACCATTAACCCATCATCAAGATTAATTAGAGTAACGTTTTGAGATCACATCAATAGATTCAAGTAATAGATATGCAAGATGTCCATAACTGGGGACACGGCTAACCATGACTAGTTTATCCACTCTGTAGAGGTTTTGCGCACTTTTCCCCACAAGACTCAACCGCATCCATGATCGGATGATCGAGACATAGCCTTTCTGAAGCATTAACTCTCTACACCGTGTAGATAGTACCACCTACAACCCTCTCCATTTGCTAGTCTACCTCTTCAAGAGCTTAGGCAACTTACTCAACTATGCCAGAGCCCATAATGGCTTGTGGATGCACACGAAAGTTTCTAGCAAGAATAATCTTATGATCCCTTGAGCCTGGGTAGCATTCCATAGGATAATCACACGGGTACTCCGAGATTTCCAAAACAGACAACACTGGGTACTCCATGTGCCTCAACCAATCCACCCAGATTTGTATTAAAGTTGCCACCTTAATGTTATCCAATATTAAATAACTCTCAAACTTCCACACGATCCAATCCCCGTCTAAGAACATGGCTAAGCAATAATAAGCATAACGTACATTCCCAGGGTGATCAAAGGTATTAGGTTCCTACCTCAAATACTACAACCAAAACCACATGTTCCCAATCCTACCAATGCAAATATTTGTGGGGCAGGACTAATGCATAATAAAAACTAGGTATAAAATAGTATGATCAAAGTGTAACTTGCCTTGCTGATGATCTGCAAACTCTACAGATTCGTAGTAACAAGCTTCGCACTTCGGGTAATCTAGCATAGACAAACAATAGCATACATAAGCAATCACTCAAACGAAACACGAGAAAACTCGAGAAAAGATCCAAATAGAACACAAAACAAGCAAGGGCTTAAACTAGAAAGAGTCAAAACCTAACAGAATTATTAACATGTGAATTAGATCTTAACAGAAAGCACATGTGATAAGCTATGATTTGAAAAAAAATTCAACTCAAACGGAGCAACAAAACTCAAGATACGAACGGAACAAGATCATTTACTAATCTGGACTAAAGTCAAATTTTACAGTACCAAAATCATGTTCAAGTTTATTATCTAGAAAGAGGGCTTCGAGATGAAGATTTAGGTGCTGGTTTCATATAATTTGGATAAACGAGTAAAAAGTTATACTAGATTGAAGATCACGGCAGAATCGCGATAAAAAATAATCACAGATAAAACCGGGGAAAATAAAATAAGACGAACAGGGTAATGAACGAACGTTCGCTGTCTGAACCTAACCGGTGAACGACGTTTGTTGAAAATGAACGAACGAACGAACGAACAAACGTCCGCTAAATAAAAAAACCAACGAAAAACCATACCGATCTAATTAAAAAATAGATCTAGGTTTTCTAAAAAACGGCGGTTTTTCATACCTAAACCGAAAAAGACCGATGGTGACTTCGGCGGCTCCGGTGAGACTCCAGTGAGGCGGGGCGGCGTGGGGCAGCGGGGCGTCGACACGGGTGGCAGTGGGTGGTGCGGCGGCGACGGCGGCTGTGGTGGCGGGGCGGGACGGGTCCTTGGTGGGGGGGCGCATTTAAAGGGGGGGACTGACTTGGCGGAGGGGCCAAGGCGGCGGTGCGGCGTGTGGCTTCCGGACTCCGGCAGGAGTCCGGCTCGGGTGCAGGGAGGGCGGCGGCGCTGAGGGCCTGCTGGGCCTTTGGCCCACTGCGGTTCGCGAACAGTTTTTTTAATAATTTTGCCTGAACAGAAAAATCCTAATAAATTATAAAAAACTCTAAAAATGCCAAAAACTATTTTCACCGTCTAAACAAAATATTTAGAACAAAGTGAACATTTTTCTAATTCAAATAAAATAGCAAATAAATACCAGAAAAATCATAACTTTATTTTAAAATTCTTTCTCCAATATTTCTCTTAACTTGAAAAAGTCATATTATTTTCTCTCATTTATTTTTAATATTGGAAATAATTGGATAGAAAAATAATAAAATCAAATTGATCCTTTTCTTCAAATTTGAATTAAATTCAAATATGATTTTTGTGAAACCTCCAACTCTCTCCTTGGGTCCTTGAGTTACTTAAGATTTCTAGGATGTCAACTAAAATGCAAGAATAAATATGATATGCATATGATGATCTATGTATAACATCCAAATTGAAAATTGGGATGTTACAGTCACTCCGCGTTTCAGAGAGGTATCTCTGGGCCCTCTCGGTAATACTCATCACTATAAGCCTTGCAAGCATTGTGACTAATGAGTTAGTTGCCAGATGAAGTATTACGAAATGAGTAAAGAGACTTGCGGGTAACGACATTGAACTAGGCATTGAGATATCAACGACCGAATCATGGGCAAGTAACATACCGATGACAAAGGGAACAACGTATGTTGTTATGCGGTTTGACCCATAAAGATCTTAGTAGAATATGTAGGAACCAATATGAGCATCCAGGTTCCGCTATTGGTTATTGACCGGAGACGTGTCTCGGTCATGTCTACATAGTTCTCGAACTCGTAGGGTCCGCACGCTAAACATTCAATGACGATCGGAATTATGAGTTTATGTCTTTTGATGTACCGAAAGTAGTTCGGAGTCCCAGATGTGATCACGGACATGACGAGGAGTCTCGAAATGGTTGAGACATAAATATTGATTTATTGGAAGCCTATGTTTGGACATCAGAATGGTTCCAGGTGAGTTCGGGCATATACCGGAGTACCGGGAGGTTACCGGAACCCCCCAGGATGTATATGGGCCTTATTGGGCCATAGTGAGAGAGAGGGCGAGGCGGCCACGTGGAGGGCGCCCCCCAAGCCCAATCTGAATTGGGTGGGGGGTGGCCCCCATTTCCTTCCTCCCTCTCTCCCCATTCCTTCCCTCCTAGTCCAACTAGGGAAGGGGGGGGGAATCCTACTCCCGATGGGAGTAGGACTCCTCCAGGGCGCGCCATAGAGGGCCGGCCCTCCCCCATCCTCCACTCCTTTATATACGGGGGAGGGGGCACCCCATAGACACACAAGTTGACATTGTTTAGCCATGTGTTGTGCACCCCTCCACAGTTACACACCTCGGTCATATCGTCGTAGTGCTTAGGCGAAGCCCCATGCCGGAAACTTCATCATCACCGTCACCATGCCGTCGTGATGACAAAACTCTCCCTCGGCCTCAACTGGATCAAGAGTAGGAGGGACATCCCCGAGCTGATCATGTGCTGAACGCGGAGGTGCCATATGTTCGGTGCTTGGTTCGGTTGGATCGCGAAGACGTTCGACTACATCAACTGCGTTAACTAAACGCTTCCGCTTTCGGTCTACGAGGGTACATGGACACACTCTGAAGGAAATGCCCTAGATTCAATAATAAGGTCATTATTTATTTCCTTATTTCATGATAAATGTTTATTATTCATGCTAGAGTCGTATTAACCGGAAACTTAGTACATGTGTGAATACATAGACAAACATATTGTCCCTAGTATGCCTCTACTTGACTAGCTCATTTATCAAAGATGTTTATGTTTCCTCACCATAGACATGTGTTGTCATTTGATGAACATGGTCATAACATTAGGAGAATGATATGATGGACATGACCCATCCGTTAGCTTAGCATTATGATCATTTCAGTTTCATTACTACTGCTCTCTTCATGACTTATACATGTTCCTAAGACTATGAGACTATGCAACTCCCGAATACCGGAGGAACACTTTGTGTGCTACCAAACGTCACAACGTAAAAGGGTGATTATAAAGGTGCTCTATAGGTGTCTCCGAAGGTGTTTGTTGGGTTGGCATAGATCAAGATTAGGATTTCTGACTCTGTGTTTCGAAGAGGTATCTCTGGGCCCTCTCGGTGATGCACATCACTATAAGCCTTGCAAGCAGTGTGACTAATGAGTTAGTTATGGTATGATGCATTACAGAACGAGTAAATAGACTTGCTGGTAACGAGATTGAACTAGGTATTGAGATACCGACGATCGAATCTCGGGCAAGTAACTGAAGGAAATATGTCCTTGAGGCAATAATAAAGTTGTTATTTATTTCCTTATATCATGATAAATGTTTATTATTCATGCTAGAATTGTATTAACCAGAAACATAATACATGTGTGAATACATAGACAAACATAGTGTCACTAGTATGCCTCTACTTGACTAGCTCGTTGATCAAAGATGGTTGTGTTTCCTAGCCATGGACATGAGTTGTCATTTGATTAAGGGATCACATCATTAGGAGAATGATGTGATTGACTTGACCCATTCTATTAGATTAGCACTTGATCGTTTAGTATGTTGCTATTGCTTTCTTCATAACTCATACATGTTCCTATGACTATGACATTATGCAACTCCCGTTTACCGGAGGAACACTTTGTGTGCTACCAAACGTCACAACGTAACTGGGTGATTATAAAGTAGCTCTACAGGTGTCTCCGAAGGTACATGTTGAGTTGGCGTATTTCAAGATTAGGATTTGTCACTCCGATTGTCGGAGAGGTATCTCTGGGCCCTCTCGATAATGCACATCACTATAAGCCTTACAAGCAATGTAGCTAATGAGTTAGTTGCGGGATGATGCATTACATAATGAGTAAAGAGACTTGCCGGTAATGAGATTGAACTAGGTATTAAGATACCTACGATCGAATCTCGGGAAAGTAACATGCTGACGACAAAGGGAACAACGTATGTTGTTATGCGGTTTGACCAATAAAGATCTTCGTCGAATATGTAGGAGCCAATATGAGCATCCAGGTTCCGCTATTGGTTGTTGACCAGAGACATGTCTCGGTCATATCTACATAGTTCTCGAACCCGTAGGGTCCGCACGCTTAAAGTTTGGTGACGATCGGTATTATGAGTTTTTGTGTTTTGACGTACCGAAGGTAGTTCGGAGTCTCGGATATGATCACGGACATGACAAGGAGTCTCGAAATGGTCGAGACATAAAGATCGATATATTGGATGACTATGTTCGGACACCGGAATGGTTTTGGGTGGTTTCCAGCATATACCGGAGTGCCGGGGGGTTACCGGAACTCCCCGGGGGGGTTA